>NC_137788.1:165752521-165977521 GCF_963383645.1 Muscardinus avellanarius
GCCACTGAAGAAAGCAGTATAGAGGTAAATGTTATGTTAAAATACCCGCTTGCAAATAGCCTTTTGAGGCTGTCATCCTGGAATTTAATCACATATACATTAGCAAATATTTTGCCCTGTAATAGACTCTTAACTAGGCTGTCTTACCTCTCATACACTATAACCAAAGACAATCCATGTTGAATGGTGTTGTTGAGATATAAACTACATGCCAAAAAATTCAGCTATTTTAGCTGCAAAAATGTAATCGTTTTTAGGGTAGTGCAAACACAGTTATGCCCCCATCACTGTAATCTAATTTTAGAGTGTTTGCAACAGGAATCTCAGGCACACGAGCAGTCAGTTTGCAATCTCCTTTTACTCCAAGGTCCAGACAACCACTAACCTACTTTCTATCTCTCTAGGAGATGAAGAAGGCTGAGCTAGATTCATGGAGAAGCTACATCTGAATATGTGTAAAAGTATGAATGTAGCACGGACAACCTGGACACTCAGTGTTGGGAGGGGGAGGGGAGGTGGGGGGAGAGGGGACCAAGCAGTTTGAATGTATGCCATTTTCAATACAATCCACATCAAAATAATAAAAATAAAAAGACTAAAAAATAGGACTGAAGGTGTAGCTGAGAGATAGAATGCCCCTGGGTTCCATTGCCCCAGTACCACAAAAAACATCATGGTAAAGAAGACGGATACACAGCCGTCACTGCAGTTGTCATGCGACGTCTTACATTGGATTCTGTTTCATGGATTACTTCTTCATTCAGGGAGTCCCAAAGCCTTCCCAGGTACAATTCATGATAAGTTAATCTCTTAAAAATGTTTGAACACTTGAAATTATTGAGTTTATTTTCATTCATAATTTATACTTTGTTGGCTATATAATTTTAGAGTGAGATAAGTTGTTCTGGATCATAAGGGTATTTAGTATTCAGTCAACTTAGAGATAATTGTATTGATATTTAGAATATATCCACTTGGGGATTTGCTTTGTATATAACCTGAATTTCTGTCTTGCCTTCTTCCAGATACTTTTAGAATCTTCTCTTTAGCCCTAGTGTTCTTAAATTCCACAAGATGTATATGGATTTCGGTCTATTTTTGTCCCATTTTGCCAGACACTCACGAAATCTTTCGTTCTCTTAAATTTGGGTTCTTCTATTCCTGGAAGCAGCCTTTAAATATATCACAGACAATATCATCATCTTTATGTTCCTTATTTCTATTTTTGGACTCCTAGTATTTGACTATTAAGCTCTCTGGAATGATTGTTTAATATTCTTATCTTTTCTATTAAATTCTTTGGGCTCCAATTTTTGAGAGATTTTCTCATCTTTGTCTTCCAATCCATCAACTTGCAACACATTTTTAATTCTTAATTTTTTTCTTATGCATGTCCTTTTCCCCTCAATATATAGTACCTTATTTTTTAAATAATTTTAATTCTTTGTTTCTTCTGAGAGCTTTGTTGCTAGTTTGCTTCTGGCAATCTTAAAGTCTCAATCATTTGCAGTCTCTATATCCTCCCAGTTGCTTGGTTTTCTGTGTTCAAATCTCTTTCACGTTGGACACTTTCCTCCGGGGTACAGTGATCCTTGGCTGTCTGCCACTATTTATGGATTGGGGTACCAAAAATCTGGCTTAAAGTTCTCTATGCACAGTTGAGGCTTGTTACCTATATATTTTATTTTATGGTGATCTGACTTGGCTCTTACATTGGACAGTCTAAAATTATCGGTATTTTTAGAGTTGTTTTTTATTGTTCTACCTCAATGGGGATTGGACCCTTCTCCATAAGGGAACCTTCTCCTCTCCTTCAAAGCCTACCTGTTAGGTTTTATATCACCGAAAGAATTTGAGGTCTGGAGGTTTATTTAATACTCCTATGCTGACATAATTTATACTTCTAAAGTCTTATAAGTCAGTTATCGCCATTTTTATGCTTTCTGGTTTATTGCTAATTTCTTTTCTTTTTTTCTTTTGGATTGTAAACTTATGCTTTACTTCTTTTTAGTAGAATTCCAAGAGAGAAAAATATCCTACATATAAACCTTCCCGTCTTCCTGCTTAGCCCTATACAGTTAGGCTCTTTTATTTTATTTTATTTTAATCTTTTGGGTCTAGGAATTGAATACAGGAATATTCTACCCCCAAGCTATCACCCAAGGCTTTTTCATGTTTCTATTTAGAACCAGGTCTCACTAAATCCCTAAGTATCTCACTAAGTCACTGAGACTGACTTCAGAGCTGTGATCTTCCTTGCTAAGCCTCCCAAGTCCTGGAACTACAGATCTGTACCACTATGCCCCGCTTATAGCTTGCATTTACATACCACAACTTGTATACAGACACAAAAACAATCAAACTGAATTCCTTAAGTGCTATAATAAAAACATAACAACATATTGAGTACACCGAGTGAAGTCAGAACTCAATTCGAACAATTCAGAATCTCTTCGCTTTTTTGACATTTTGACAAGGACCTAAAATATAAATTCAAGTTTGATGTTTATAGAAAGTGAAAGACATCTTAACACAATGAGTTTAAAATAAGCAAATACACTACTGGGTTTCGTAAGACTTTATATCCAAATCCTCCAATTATCTTAATTGGAATTAATATTTCATATTACAGATAAGAAAAGTAAGGCCAGGGAAACTATATTTAAAAGATTAAAGTTATCTGGAAATAAATATTGAATTTAAATATAGATTCTTACTTCTCCAAAGTCCTGCTTTCTTGTGTGTAGAAATATAGAGAGAGTGAACTGCGGATCTTTATCAGAGGCAAAACCGGCATCCTCACTTGCTGAGAGACAGTTACCTCTCGGCTTTTGAGAGTGATTATACAGTTTATGTAATACCTAAGTTCAATTTTCTTCCCTGGTATCACGGATTAATATCCAACTTTTTTATCCTACTAGGGTGCCTATGACAGGTATAGAATATAGACAAGAAAAGTTTTCTCTATCTTTATTCGGAAAAGGATGGGAGGCAGTTGAATAACTTACATGTGGGGATTCATAGGTTTAGTTCCCACACTCTGTCTGCCCCCCTTTCTACTGGCTCCAAGGTCTGTCTGTGGCGTATGTTTGCAGGAACAGAACTGCAGAGGGGGCTGCAGGTGCACAGCATCTCTGGGTGCTGAGTCCCACCGCCTGCCTCTCACGCACATTCCCCTGGGAGGCTCGCCATGCTTGCTGCGTCACCGAGCCACCCCGAGCGCTCTTCTGTGAATCCCATTTCCTCAAGTGGCCACTGGTTTGGACTCAAGGGGCATTAAGTGTACCTCCTGATTTTCTCTGGAATATTACAGCTGTACTATTGATAAGTTCTTTACGCTTTTCTTTCCATACTTGTCTTTTTCCAGGGCACCGACTGAGAGCTGATGTGGTGCGAGGAACTCTGATTAATGCTGGGGAGCAGAGGTCACGGAATGCAGGGCTCCTGAGGCCCTTGCTCTGCACTAGACACACTGCGAATGTGTTAGGTCGTTTGTCTTGCTTCTCACATTTCAAACCTCGATGAATTTTCATTTAACATTGTTAGTATGTTCCTGTCTTTACAGATGAATATTTTAGGTACAGAGTTAATAGCTCGTCCTAAATCCGGGTTAAACAATAGTATGCAGAAGGATTTGAACTAGAGCCGTCTGAAAAGAGAGAGCTATCAGTCAGTCACCCTGCACCGCTGTGTCAAGATATATAAGTAGAGATGTATGTGTATGTGTGTAAGTGTATATGTATGTATGTACTTCTGGGGACTCAACTCAGGGGCATTCTATCTCTGAGCTATACTTTACAACCCTATTTTATTTACTTTTTTTATTTCAAAACAGGGTCTCACAAAGTTTCCAAGTGCCTTGCTACACTGCTGAGGCTGTCCTCCTGCCTCAGCCTCCCCAAAACTGGGGTTATACATGCACCACTATTCCCTACTCTTTCCTAGGAATTTTAGTTAACATTTTAAATTTCTTTGTGTGTTCAGTAGTGTTAACTTTCAGGATTTAGAAGCCCATTCCGGACACACTTCCGGGAAGATGGCGACCGAGAAAAGCGGGGCTTAAGAGTCCCGCTAACAACCAATCTCCATTACCACAAAAAGAGCGCCTTTCATAGCCAGAAAACACCATCATCAGAAAAACAAAAAACCCACCAGGCTCCAGAGAGAAAGCGGACTGAGAACAGAGCTCAGGGCCACAGAGGAGACACACGCACCCGAGGACGCGGCAGCAGCGCCATACTGCCGGCGGCAGCGGCGAACTCAACGGACGGCTACAGCAAGCCGAGGTGAGCCGATGTGGAACAGCCAGGCGGGATCTTTCGGCGCAGACAGCATTTAAAGCTCCCAGTGGCTGAGCTCAGCACACGCTGCAGGGATTCAGAGTGGAAATCAAAACCAGAGAAGAAAAAATACGCCAGCCTCATGGCCGAGGGCGTGGCAGAGGCGCCATATTGCCACCGGCGGCGGCAGCAGCTGTGAATTCACCGAGTCCAGTACAGCTACATCTATGTACTCAAGAACAGTGAGTCAAATTGCGGGCCACAGAGGAGAAATCGCAATATTGGGCCTCCTGGGACTTGACCCAGTGAGGGAGGGGTGGTGGCAGAGATATCACACCATAGGAGAGCGTGCAACCTGGCACCCCCCATAGTTTAAAGCAGTCTCTATCGACTCCCTGGGTCGGAGACTCTGTGATACAACCCAGTAAAGGAGTAGTGGGGTCTGAGATAATACAGACTCAAGATCCAGAGCACCTTAAGTGAAGCCATAGTGACCCAAGGGAAGAACCCAGAGAAGGCACAAACCTCCGAAATCATGGTAAAGAGGAATAAAACTGGAGTAATGAATGTGCACAACCCCACAACATCAGAACCTGATAAAACAGAAAATCAGAGATTTCTAGAAGATCAAATCAGGAAAATAACTGTAGAAATAATAGAGGTGCTTCGAAAAGAACTCAGAGAGAGCCAAAAAGAGATAAAGGATGCAATTAATGAAGTAAAGGCCTCAATTCAAAGCACAAACAACCGATTAGAACACATGGAGAACAGAATCTCGCTCTTAGAAGATGAGCAATCCAAAAATGAATGCATAGTTTCTAATCTAGAAAAAGATATCCAACAGCAGGAATCTGACATTGAAGAAATATGGGCCCATCTTAAGAGAGCTAACCTAAGAATAATTGGAATAGAGGAGGGAAAAGAAAGTGATACCAAAGGGATCAACAATCTCTTCAAGGAAGTAATAGCAGAAAATTTTCCAAATATAGAGCAAGAGGTTGATACACAGATCCAGGAAACTTATAGAACTCCCTTTAGACAGGATCGGAGAAGAGGATCCTCACGCCATATAATTGTCAAAATGACCAATGTGGAAGCCAAGCAGAGAATCTTAAAGGCAACAAAAACAAAGGGCCAAGTGACATTCAGAGGCAAACCAATTAGAATCACTCCAGACTTCCCAAACCAAGTCATGAGAGCCAGAAGGGCTTGGAGTAACATATTCCAAACTCTGAAAGAAAACAACTTCCAGCCAAAAATTTCCTATCCAGCAAAACTTTCTATCAAATTAGATGGAGAAATAAGAAGCTTCCATGACAAACAGAAACTGAAGGAATTTATGTCTTCAAAACCAGCGCTAGAGAAAATACTCAAAGAGATTAACTACAAAGAAGAAATAGGTAACACACACCAGAACCAGAGAAACAAGAGTTTCCATCCAACAGACAACTAAGATTGGTTATCTGTGGAGATTCATTATTTATGTTAGTCTTTTACCTATCTCTAAATTGTATTGTTTGCCTTTATTGTTGTTAATTTTTAGGATTTCTAGTTGGAATATTAATATACCTTCAGATATAGCATTTGGAAATATTTTATCCCATTCTATTAGTAACTTTTAACTCTGTTTACATTGTCTTTGGATATACAATATTTTCTTTTATTTTTTAGGGAGTTTGTATATTCTTCTGTTGCCTGTGCCATTGAAATCATATCCAAGAAATCACTGCCAATTTCAATGTTGTGAGGTTTTATGACCCAGATTTTCTCCTAAATGTTTATAGTCTTAAGATTTATATTTAGGTCTTTTATCTATTTTGAGTTAATATTTGTATATGGGATTAGGTAAGGGTCCAATTTTATTCTTTTCCATGTAATTATTATTTTTCAACAATATTTAGTTAAAAGATTATTATTTCCACCACCAAATCTTCGTGGAAACCTTGTCAAAAATAACTTGACAATATAGGGAAGAAGTTAGCTCTAGGCTTGTATTTAACTCCAATGGTCTATATATCTGCCTTTAGAACTGTACTACACTGTTTCAATTATTGTAGCTTTATATGGTTTGAAATCAGAAAATATATATCTGCTAGCTTTGTTCTTTTTCAAGATCGTTTTGGGTATCTAGAATTCATATTCCATATTAGGATAGATTTTTTTCTGAAAAATAAATATATAAATATATGATAGTTTCACCTAAAAAAACAGAAAAAAATATGCTCTGGTAAGAAAGAAAGCAAAAAGAAATACTGAAATGTTATCTTTAAATCATCAAACGCTTGGTATCAGACAAATGAAACTGTTATGTGAGATTATCATTTTTAATTCTGGATAAATTGCTATAATACTAGATGTCAACCACTAAGCCAAGCATGGGAAGGAGGGATGGGGAGAGAATGGGGTGGGGATCGGGTGGGGGCTGACTGGGCGATGTGTGCATGTATGTCTACAAAAGTTTGTATCCCACTATGATGTATGAATACAGTGCACCAATAAAATAAAATTAAAAAAAGAATAAAAAAAATAATAATAAAATGTAGATACATCAAAAAAAAAAAAAGAAGCCCATTCCGGTTGGCAAAATGACAATTTATAAACTAGTAGACTGAGCGTAGGCCAAGAGGATCAGTAAGGTCGCAGTCTACACTGAACTCACAGGCCAGTCCTAACTGGACTGGAAGACATTGGAGGGACTCAGAGATGTTATCTTCAAGAAGAAAGAAGGCATCCATCACTCAGGGAACCACCTAGGAAGGCTGTTCTCATTCTGGTTCTTTTCCCTGAGGAGTTCTGTGACCCTAAAACTAATCACTTAATCACAGAACTGCCTAATGCCTGATATCCTACCTATATTGCTAGAGTCTAAATTAGGTCGTATATTAGAGCTAGGCCCACTTTAGGACAAAGAAAGAAAGAAAGAAAGAAAGAAAGAAAGAAAGAAAGAAAGAAAGAAAGAAAGAAAGAAGGAAAGAAAGAAGAGAGAGAGAAAGAAGGAAGGAAAGAGAATAAGAAGGAAAGAAAATCACAATTCATGGCGTGTCAGTGTGAAAGAGTAAAGGGCTCGGGTGGAAATTTAGTCAGTAAGTGATTGACTCCTCTTCACTGGAAACACACGCTGGGCTTCCAGGAGCTCGACTCGCCTGCTTGGTTCTTCCTTGTCGTCTCTGCTGTTTAGCTGATTCTTCTTCATCTTGACCTTTCAGAATTGGAGTGCTCCAGGGTTCAGTCCTTGGCCCTCTTCTGTCTCCTTTTCTGCATCACCTGATCACCTGTTCTGCTTTTAAATGTCAGTGACCTTCGAAACTGTCCTCAGCCCGGTCCCTCCTGGGCGCGCTCCCAGCCCGCCTGCCCAGCTGTGGCCCTGGACTTCCAGCTGGGCTTCGTGCCAAGTTCCTCACAGCCTGATCCATTCATTGTTCTTTGCTTAGTAACATGGCCAGGGAGATAGTTTCCTTTTCTTTTTCTATCTTTATAAGTTAGATCATGTGACAGATCCCCCATTTGACGTCCTTCAATGCTTCTTGATTTCACTAAAGCAAAACACTTAGAGTGGCTGTCGGGCCCTGCCTCTCCTGTCCCTCTTAGTTCTCCAGACCCTCTGCGTGTTTCTGCCCAAATCCCTCAGCCCCAGGAACGTGCGCCTTCTGCCTGTCCCTTCACCACAGCAGGCGCTGCTCGTGCCTCAGCGGCTTTGCTCTGCTCTTCTTTCTGTGTGTCACCTATCCCGCTGATGTCCACCTGCCTGGACCTCACCGTCCCGTCTTCCCTCTGTCTCAGTGAGGCCACTCTAGACGAATTGCTCTCTGCGGCCGCTTCGCGAGATCCCCGTCACCTTCCACTATGGTTCATTTTTCACACCTTGTTTCTATTATACCAGGTGATTTGTTTGTTCTTGTTTCTTGTTTACTGTATGACTATTGAACGCTATGACCTGAGCTCCACAGTCTCAGTTTGTGTGTGTGTGTGTGTGTGTGTGTGTGTGTGTGTGTGTGTTACTGGGGATAGAACCTAGGGACATTCTACCCCCAGTCCTATTTTATTCTTTTATTTTGAAACAGGGTCTCACTAAGTCGCTGAGGCTGGCCATGAGCCTGTGAACCTCCTGTCTCAGCCTCCCAAGTCCTGGGATTATAAGCGTGCACCACCACACTCGGCTTCACTCCACTTTAGTTAATAGTGGTTCTCAAACATTTCGCTTAGTGTCTGGCATGCAATAGACGCTCATTTCAGCAGCCACTAGGCCAAGGAATGAATTAGAAGATATAATCTGATCAACACCAAACTGCATCCCAAGGTCGAGCATTAAGAAACCATGGCACACAGGGAGAACTGGATACGCTCTACCAAGAAAGGGCTGACTCATCATTGGGCAGGAAGACTCCTGGCTTCTAAACCTCCGTGTGGCTTCTAGCACTGCACATCCAAAGCTCATCTTCAGTACACCCTGCTTAGGAAGGCAGATGGATTTTTTTTTTTTTTTAGAAAAAAAGCTTCAAAAGTAGGATCTTTTTTCTCTACTATCTTTTAAAGATATACTTTTAGTCCTACTTGAGCAAGAAGGCAAAACTTCCTGTATTCCCCAAGATAGTTCTCCGCTTTCTCATAGATACTTTGAAACTCATTTCCCCAGTAATGATAAAATCTATTATTTTGCAGCAAAGGGAAACCCCCCAAATCAAATGCTCTTTCAGAATACTTATATTTGATCTAATTGAACCTAATCCTAATCTAATCAAACAGTAAGTATAAATCATTAATGCCAAAAAAGATTCCTATTTCCATGACAGGGTAAGCCGAGGTGACTTGGAGGGTGGAGGGGACTGAATTTTGGGGTCTTCCTAACGAAGGTGCAGGGCACAGGACACGGGGGCTGAAGCCAGTGGTAAATGAATTAGACAAAATCACAGTGTCATCCCTGTTTCCCTTCAACACAGAACTTCTTCAGCCTTTTCCTGCCCAGTCCTTCAGCGCTCCTCAAGGCCATTGTGCCACCCCCAGCAGAACACCCAGCCCTGGAAGGCAGCTGGCTGGCTGAGGCCACAGGTCTGCCTGTCAGGGCCTCTGCTTTCGTTTGGTTTATGCCATGCCAATTCTGTGTTTCTTACCACTATGCCCCTTTTGAAAAAATATGGCCCACACATTAAAGGACTACTTAGCAGTGTTATTAGTCTTAAAACAATAAATAATTATTTAATTAAATGATAAAGTTCAGTAAACTCTTTAAGCTAAAATGGACTACAGATCACAAAAGAACAGCTTCTATGAAGATTTTGCTTTTCTCAGTTTCAGTTCTCTGTGGTTCTCTGTGGTCAACTGAGTCTGAAAATATTAAATAAAATATTACAGAAAAAAGGAATTGGCAAGTTTTAAATTTCAGGCTAATCTGAGCGATGAGATTAAGTCTCACGCTGTACCATTCTGTCCAGACTGCGAATCATCCCTTTGCCCAGCTTATCCACTGAGTATCTACTACCCACGCTAGTCACTAGTCCCCTTGTTTCAGTGAACTGTCACAGAATAGCAGTGCTTGTGACCATGGCACCTCATGTAGTAGCCCGGTCCTAGGCCGCAAGCCCATGCCACTCAACTCCCTTGATCTCATCTTGTAAAGACTAGATAATCTCACAGTATCACAAGGATAAAGGTGAATATAGTACAAGAAAATATTTAGAAAGAGACCACCTTCACATAATTTTATTATCAGTATAGTTATAATTTTTATTTTATATTAATATACTTTTATTGATGTATTGAAATTATACAGTTTTGTGGATATTTATGTGTGAGTTATTGGGGATTAAACCCAGAAGCACTCTGCCTTCTAACTATACTCTCAGCCCACTTTTATGTCTTGCTAGGTTTCTGAGAGCCTTGCTAAGTTGCTGAGTCTGACTGAACCAGTGGTCCTCCTGTCTCAGCCTCCCAAGTACTGGGATTACAGGCTTGCGCCACTATACCCATGTAATGATACATTATGAAGATTTAGAGGGATGGGAACATACACACACAGAGCTATTTTATTATCAGTTACTGTTGTTAATCTCTAACTGTGCCTTACTTACAAGTTCAACTTTATGATATATATGTATGAAAAAAATAGTTGTGTTTGGTTCTATCCACAGTAACTTCAAGCACCCACGAGGGGTCTTGAAACAAACCCCTCTATGATAAGGATGGTCTATTATGCAGTTGTTTTTTGCTGAGTGGAACAATCTCTTACTTAATTCTTCACTCTTTCTATTGACTGTTTTTCCAAAAATATTTTTTTAATTTTATGCCCATTTTAAATGTTCATTATGTTATCACTCTATAAAAGTCTTCACTAGTCCTAATTGTAAAGGTAATTTCAGCCAACTGCACACAGGAACGAATGGAATAGACTGAATTTAAGGGACTAGAAGAAAGTGTGTTTACAATAAACATTTCCATAATCTCTTTCTTTATTAGAATATGTATATATTCAAGTACCAAAGAAAATAAAAATCATGAGGTATCCTCCTCTTTATCCCCAGACCTGCAAGAAAAAAAAAGAATATGCTGTATAATTATTTTCCATCAGTTCAGGAACTGAACTAGACACCAACTTGAATAGACAGAATCAAGAAATGTATACTATTTCCCTTCAAACTTTCTTGGGATCTTGAGTGTTTTTATTCACATTCACATCGATGAGATTCACATTGATATTTTCATGTCTAATAGTTAATTAAAATCTATACAACTTCGTCTATTACATCTTAATATCCTAGAAAATTGTATATTTTTCTGATCGTTAATTTACTGAACTATTAAATCCACTTTCACATGTATTTAGAAAAATGGACTAGAGAAATTGAAATTAGCTCATGTTGTTAACAGAAGGGGCAGCTTAAATCTATAAACAAATTGTTAGCACAGGTTGTGGACCTTTAAATATTCATTTGGTATGAATCATGTTTCAAGTCCTGTCTTCCATATTATCTCTAAATGTACAAAAACAGAACCCATTGGTTCCTGGAGCCAGTTTTATAAATTTGGCCTGCAGTGTTTTCCTCTCTTGGTTTATCAATTTCTTCAGGCTGGGTAACAAGTATATCCCCATTCCGGGTTCTTGTCCAAGGCAAACGGAGTATTAGGGATACATTCCAAGGCATTTGGAAGCCTCACCCTGACATAAGGACCATTTCTCCAATTGGAGAGAACACCAAGGAACCACAGATGGCTCAGGAACACGCAAGTGGGCCAAGTTTTAACATTTTAGTGTTGCCACATTGGGTTTCATTTCCCAGTAATAATGCAGCCAAGTATCTTGAAACGTATACCCCTAAGAGGAGGCTGCTTCTCTGTGGTTGTTAATCAGGACAGCTAGTCTTTTTTCCCCTCACTAGATGGGAGGTTAAGTCAAGGCAACTGCCTAATAATATTTGTCCCAAACATGGCACATCTCGTTTTTAAGGTGGGCAGATCGTGTAGCCCATGGAAACACAAATAACTGAAAAGCATTTCAATTTTTGTATCAGTATCTCACAACACCCTCGTGAAATTAATTAGGTAGTATAAGGTTCATTTTGCTATCCCCTTGTCTTACAGATATTTAAATTCCACAAATAACTCACCTATGGTGTCTTAAAGAGCTAGAAGGTTATGTATTTTTCTACATTACTGTGGCATGATCACAAACACAATGATGGTGCTGTGGTGTTTCCCAGGTGTGTAATAAATCGTAAAATGTGGTCATAAACTAGAAAGTCTGAATTCATCTCAATTTTTCTTTTAAAACTGATTATTATTATCATTTATCCAGGTCTATGAGTATATTGAGCGTGGCCTTTGTTTATGTCTGCCTGTGGTGAGTACAGAACAGTCCCATCTTCTAGCCCAGCTAAGCCGAAAGTGGGGAGGACATGAAGGAAGCACAGAGCTTTCACCTACATCCATGTTGTAAAGGGCTCAAATTCTCAAACCCGATCAGATTCAAGCTCCTACTTTCTCATGAGTTGAAAAGAAAGATCTGTGAAAACTCAGCTCACGCTAAGATGATGAGACACAGCAGCCCAGGCTGTGACTCACGGTAACGTGCTGTTGATCACCTTACTGTGTTATATTCGCATGTTCCTCTGGGGCCTTTCTTTCAAACTGAAGATAGTCCCTAAACATGAAAATCAGGTAATGAGAAAATTCATGTGTTTTAAGGACTATCTTGCCTTACATAGGAGTCTGTTTTTGGGTGTTTTTTGTTGTTGTTCGTTTTGTTTTGTCTCTAATATGCACCTTCTTACTTATTCCAGGCACAAGGCCATGAATGCTGCAATCCCATTTGTTGGAATGGACAAAACACAGCTTCCTTTTGGATTGTAATTTTTTTTCATGCTCAGCTGTTTTGCATGACAAGGCTCTGTTTGGTTTTATTTAGTTAATGATGGAGCCACTGAAACTCACTCAGAAAAATAAGAAGTGCAAGAAGCAGAAAGATCCATTCTAGAAAGAACTCTTTGAGCGCAAGCTCAGTGGTTGGGCATGGCCAGGCTCCAGGAGAAAGGAGAACAACACAAAGATGGTCTTCAGCTGGGGCCACCTGGGCCAGGCCGAATCCCAGGGCAGGAGAAAGATGGAGAAGGTCAAAGAAGTGACCTGAGCTATGTCCAGCTCTAAGCAAACAAGCATCTCTATGTGATCCCTAAGTCAACACTGATTTCTTAGTTGCTTAAGTGGTTTAATTCATTGCTTCTTTCCAGAAGTACATTTGGGGATTTTCAAAATGTAGAGAAATGGTGCATTCTGAAAGCTGAGTCATGACTAATCACAGTAGGTGGCTTCTCAGCCCTGCTCTGTGAAACTCACAGATTTGGGCGATGGTAAGCCTTGTCGTTTTTGTGTGTAACAGCAGTTTTCTCAGAAGGAGACTATTACAACTCCTCTGTTTCTATTTTTGTGCTTCAGATAAAAATATATTATAATAACTCAAGATGGGTGATAACCTCTTTATTCTAAAATATCTTTATTGTAGACCCTGGGGATTAATGTATTTCCTGAAGTAGAAACTCCTAAGTCAGATATTTTCCATACATTTGGAATTAAGACTTTCTCCTAAATATTAGTCATTATTTCCAGTTCTAACCATCTCTATTTTTTAAAACAAGATTGGAAAGGTGGGGCTATGGGAAGATATAAATTTTCACTCTTCTGTGAAAAGGACAATGAATGTATTTCTAAAGAATATGATATAAATGGATTATTGTACTATTTTTTCCAAGGAAGTTGAATCCTGTCCCAAATCATTTGTCCCTTCCTTATCACCAGTAAAAGAGAATGTATGGATATGTATCCAGCACAGCTGTGGAAATAGCATGTTTTTAGATGAGTTTTTTTTATTCCAGTTTCAATGGACACCTAAAAGCTAGAATGGCCCCTGAGATCATTTTGTATCCTAGTGCTAATGGGCTCAAGAAGCTGTTTTTGCCAAAATCCCACACCTGAGCCTCCCGATGAGTGTCAACGTCAGTCCAAAGCCACTGGCAGCCCGGGTTCTGGTGCCTGGTGGATAGTGTGAAAAATGCCCTTGCCACTAAGGAGATGAAGGAAGATCCAAAGAAAAGAGACGTCACACCAGCTGCAGTAAAACCTCGATGAATTTGCAGTTTCTCACCATGGGGATATTTGTTATTCAATGAAAGCCCTAACATTGTGGCTACAAATAAAGAAAACAAAATTCAACCTCTGAAAAAAAAAAAAAAAGGAAAAAAGGGTGTATTATGTCTTAGACTGGGGGATGATGATAGGATTTTAGCTGGTGGCACCAGGAGGCGGGAACTCCATGGTGTTGACTAGCTCCTTTCCTACTACTGCCTTCTGGAGGCTGGAGTGTAGTTCTCACATACCTGGATCTCACCAAGTCACATAGTTAACTGCCAAAGGGAAAAGGAAGTAGGTATCTCCTGACTTCCACAGATGAACCTAGAGAACATTTTTAACAAAATGACTTTTTAAGTCTTCAAGTCAGTTGCTGTGGCAAGGCAGATGGAAGATGACAACAGCTCAGTGTCTGCTGTCAGAATCAGGGAGTAAAATATGTTCCCAGGTGTGGGGGGTGGGCTCTCCATGGAGCGAAATCAGCTCACTGCACTCTGGCTTGGTACCTTCAACTGGGCACACAATAATTCTCAGGATTATGCTCAATAAGTTCACCATTTTGTTGGGTTAGGGTGAATTAAGGGCAGTGGAAGAGGATGGGTGATTCAAAATAAATCTTTGATACTTCTTTGAAAGGAATGCATAGGAGCTGGGTGTAGTGCAGCGGTGCATGACTGTAGTCCTGGTGCTTGAGAAGCTGAAACAGGAGGATGGTAGGTTTGAGGCCAGCCTCAAACTTAATGAGATCCTCAGATTTAGTGAGACACTGTTTCAAATACAAAAAAACAAAAAGGGCTATGGGTACACTTTGGAGTAGAATGCTCTTGAGTTCAATCGCCAGTACCAGAGAGGAATATGTAGGGAATTAAAAATTGGACATTTCTCTTTCTCTTTCCTTTCATTCTTTCTCTTATCTTCCATTTCATATCACTTCCCCTACTATTTTTTCTTGTTCTCTCTCTTCCTTTCTTCTTTTCCATCCTTCCTCTGTCCATTTTTATGTGGAAAATATATCTATTTCTAGTGCCTTTTCCTGAGATTATAAGAGCACATTTGATATTTGAGGGGGTTTGGGGAACAGGTAGCACCGGGACTCCTCTCCGGGGCTCCTCTGCATTTTACACATTCTATGGTTTGGGTAGTTTACTTTAAAAGTATACCCTCTCATGCCTCATTTTCCCTAGTGACAATGATAATCATTAGTATCTTTAAGTATTTAATTTTTTTCTTGGTATGAACCACACATGTCAGAGATTGAGTTTCTGTACTCCTTTTTCCAATTTGATTAAAAAATTCTACCTTACTCAAGATCGAAGGGACCTGAAAATCCTATGGGTGAAAAATGTGAGGCTTAAAAATATGTTTCAGGTCTAACTGACAGAGACAAGACCAGAACTCAAGATCCTCTAGCTCTTATTTCAAGACTTTTATGGTCAGAATAGAATACATCCTGAAGAGCTGATGAATTAATGTTCAGATCTGATGTAGTTAAGTCATGAGGTTGTAACCCCATAGCAGGTATATCCATTGTGAAGGATTTCTGAGTGGAACCTAAGGAAGTAGAGATGGAGAAGGTGGTCCCTAAAGGTTTGGCCTGAGGGATTGTGCTTTTGTCTTTGAATCTTGCTTGTTTACTCACTCTGTCTTGCTACCAGCCTCCATGATGGGAGAGTAGAGCCTTGCTTTCTCCTTTCTCTGCTTCCTGCTGCTGTGCCTGAGATACATGAACCTTGGCTTCACATAGACTGAACCAAGAATCTTCAAGAAACGGTGAGCAAATAAATCTTTATTTCTCTAAGTTGTCTGGTCAGTTGCTTTGGATCACAGCAATGAGAATGTTGACTAACCCAAAGACCATGGAGAGTGTTGCAAAATCATGGAGCCTATGTCTTACCATACAAAGCTTAACACTGTAATTTAAAATCAAGACTTACAGTACTTATATGCTGCATAGTTAATGCTTTGTGTAAATATTTCACTATATGGTTAATATACATAAAGAACAAGCAATTTATCTAGAGCATGATTATTTATAATATTTCTGAGCAGTCAAATCAAACATTTGATATTGTATTAGTTTTCTATTGCTATCTTAACAAATTACTACATGACAAGTGACTTAAGACAGGACAAGTCTGTTGCTTATAGTTGTGGAGGAGAGAAAACAAAGGAGTTTCTAGGGCAATCCTGTTTTTAAAGGCTCCAGGATAATCTATTCTTTGCCATTTCTAGTTGCTAGAAGTTGCCTGTATTCCTTGGTGTGTTGTATCATATTGTTTTGACATGTGTTGCCATAGTAACATGTCCTTCCTTGACTCTGACATTTTAACCTTTCTCCATAATTTGCAAGGACTTGTGGGATTAGATTGAGCCCACCCCAAAGATCTTGTAGATGGTATCTAGGGTTTATCAAATGCTAAAAGTGTGCTTTACCACTGGGCTATGCTCCAGAATCTGAGGATCATCATTTTTTTCAACCACAAGGGCCATCTAGGAATAAACATAAGAAATCCAGAAAAGGTGAAGCTATATCATTGCCAATGGGGGTCTGTTGAATTTGTAACCTAGACTTTTCCTGGAGAGTCTCACTGAGAAATCTTATTCAGTAGAGTTTTCATATTCCCTAGCTTGCCTCCTCCCCAAGTAGAATAGACTATTATATGGTTCTATAATTTGAATATGGAATGTTCCAAAGGCTCATGCAGAGAAATCTTGTCCCTTCAATGCAGCAATGTTCAGAAGTAGAGATTTTGAGAAATAATTGGATCATGAGGGCTGTATCCTCATTAGCAGACTACTTCATTGATAGACACATAGCTGAATGGGCCTTGAGAGCAGGTAGAAAATCTAGGAGATGCAACCTCATTGAAGGTGTGCCCTTGGACTCTGACACACACACTCTCTCTCTCTCTCTCTCTCTCTCTCTCTCTCTCTCTCTCTCTCTCTCTCTCTCTTTCTCTCCCTCCCTCCCTCCCTCCCTTGCAATGAGCAGCTTTCCTCTGCCATATTCTCCCATCTTGATATTTCTACGTCACCATGGACCTAAAAGCAATGGGTCCAGATGACTATGGCTGAAGCCTTTGAAAACATGAACCAAATCGAACCTTTTTTCTATTAGTTTGGGTGTAGAATGTCCCCCTGGCCCTCACAAAATCAAGGCATGACTGTTGAAAGCCAGACTTGGTTGCTAAGGAGGGGTCCCTAGGTGTGGCCTGGGGATTATAAACGTCCTGCCCTTGCCCTGCTCACTGTCTCCTGCATCCAGCTTCTGTGATGTGAGGAGCAGAGCCTGTCTTCTCCCTCTCTCCACTGCCCGCTACCATGCCCCAAGAGCCGTGGTCCTGGCCTCATTTGGAATGAACCAAAAAATCTCCAAGGAAACTGTGAGCAAATAAATCTTTCCCCCTCTAAGTTGTATGGTCAGCTCTTTGGATCACAGTAGTAAGAATGCTGACTGAGACACTTTTTCCTTTAAGCTTGTTTAATCAGGTGTTTTTCACAATGACAGAAAGCAGATCCACATGGGTAGCATTTCCTGGAGTTCCTCTCAAGAGAAAGGAGTGTGCAAAGAGAGTTTCTTGGCAGAAATGCATGTGTGTGGCTTAGCAATGAGTCTGGGGTAAGCAATCCAATGTGCACAGGACAAACTTTAAACAAGGTCAAGACTGATCTCCAGGACAGGAGGGCAAGAACGTATTTTCATGAAAGTGAGAAGCAGGATGGGAGATATTTGTCCAGGGCTGATGAGTTCTCTAGAAAATTATCTCAGAGGCTATAGATGGTTCTTGCTATTGCTTTCTGGACCACTCTTTGATGCTTACCACTCTTTTTCTGCTTCTCATTTAATGAATTAGCTAACTACACTTCTCTTTCTTTCTTTCTTTCTTTCTTTCTTTCTTTCTTCTTCTTTTTTTTTTTTTTTTGGTGGTACCAGGGTTCCTGGAAACTCTTCTACTTATGGGCTATACTCCCAGACCAATTTTTATACTTTTTTATTTGGAAACAGGGTCTCTTAAGCCAGCCTGGCTGGCTTCGAACCTGTATGATCCTCCTGTCTCCACCTCCCAAACACAGGGATTACAAGCGTGTGGCACTGTTTTGGGTTACTTTTTTTCTTCTGGTTTTTCCTTTTCATGTTGTTTACTATAGTATAACATTTGTCATCAGATTGCTACAAATGCAACAGGCTGTGGCCTTTAGGTTGCACATCCAAGCAGAAACGCCTTTCACCACCACTGCCTGATGACACTGGGGGGACTGCTCACTGATGTCCTGAGAGTCGATCTCAAGCTGAGTCATAAGACAGGTTCAGGTGCCCTTCATCTTGTTCCCCTGTTCAATATAACACCAAACTACATTGACAGAAATACAATCCCACTATTTTTTTGAGGGGGATGTATAAATGTCTTTAAAGTTTCTTAGATTAGGTAGGTGGGCATTCTTCTAACTCTTTGAGAATCTTTAAATTAAAAAATACTATGTTTGTTTAAAGTATTGCTGAGCAACTCCATGTATATAGGTTTATTGCCCAGTAGGACCAGGAATCAGAGAGGAATAGATCTCAAATAGATTGGTGGGGTTTCAGTCAACATTCTTCCCGCTATGACTCAAAATACCTGGTGACCACAACTTAGAAGAAGGAAGTCTTAGTTTCTTCCAGTTCTAGAGGGTTAGTATATTAGAATGGGTCACATCTGCCAAGCTCAAGGCATTGTGGAGGGAAGAAGGGGCTGTGTGGATAAATCTATCTATCATCTCTTTAGACCATATCCCAAAGACTTAACACCTATAGCCACACCTCCCCTACCTATATTATCACTAAATAAATTCACTAATTTGTCAATGGATTTTTACACTGGTGAGATCAGAACATTCATGATTAAATTATTTTACCTCTGGACACTGTTGTCAATACATGAGTTTTTCCAGAGGACCATTCTATAGCCAAATCATAGCGGAAGGCCAAGCACCTCTCTGGGGTCTCACTAACCAGAGGTCTTTCTGGTGATGAACAAAAGGTTGGAAAATGGAACATGACAATAATATGTTAGAGACAAAAGGACACTATATTGATGTATTGTATTAATTTTTCCAAAGAAGTTGGCAATAGTTGAATCCTATTCCTGATCAATCATTCAGTCATCTGTACCTTCCTTAATATAATAAAAGTTAATGTATGGGAATATATGTAGTACCACTGGACAAATAGCATGTGTTCCTTGGTGAGTCTCTGATTCTAATCTCAATGAACTCTTAGAAGCTAGGCTGATTCATGAGGAAATTTTTGTGCCCTAATATTGGCAGCTGTTTTAGTCAGTATTCTTGCAGCTACATTCTAAAATACTGGCCACATAATATAGAGAAAAGATCAATTTTCTTATGGTTTACGGTTCAATCTATGTCAGACTGGGAACAATGGATCTCAAGGCATAGCAATAGGAGGCAGACAAAGGAAGAGCACATGTGCTGTGCTCTTCATAATCATGGAGGTTGGAAGTAAGAGACAGAAAGCAAGGCGAGGAGGAACCATCTGCAGTCCCCAAGGCTGCACTCCCAGGGTCTACCTCTTCCAGCCATACCCTATCCACGGACTGGGTACCACCCAAGTAAATCCATCTTCGAGGATTTATCCACATCTGGAATTACAGTCCTCACGATTCAATTACAAAAGTTCCAATCATTAACAAGTAAGCTCTTTAGGGGACATTTTATATCCTACTATAATTGTCACTCAAGGAACAATGGCTTCTTGAGATTTATTGACCAGGAAACTTTCACCTGGTGAGCAGCAGGTCAGGTAGATGAACTGGAACATGGGTATGCTTTACAGAGACAAAGCCTTTCTGAGTAAGAGGACACTATGACAAGCGCCTATAAGATGCCCACCGCCTGGTCCTTCTCACAGAAACACTCAGGCTTACTAGATCTGGACACCATTATGCATTTGCATTTCATAACAAACTCACCCTGCTCTGAATCCTCACTTAGTACTAAGCTTCCAACATCACCTCCTCTGCAATAATCATGTCCACAGGACAGTTACGACTTTCCTGGACATTGGGAAATGGACAGCTGTGTGAGCATGGTAAAGCCCAGGCACCTCAGGACACTGCCTGGCCTGGTTATGGAGCTGGTAGAATGAGGGCATTCCCTACTCACTTCATGGACACCTCTTTGATCAGTGAAGTTTTGCTCTCTATGTCTTTACCTGGGTTTTTAATGAACACCCCCAGTATTTTCCACACCTGAAAGAGTAGGTTAACGGATCATAGAACAAGGAAAATGCCACTTGACTGTCCAGATGTACTTACTAATGCATAGCATGACAGAGTCCCAGCATGTTCCTGATACCTGTAGGCCAAGAGCCCAACTGGATGATCTCAGGATCCCAGCACCAAGCAAGGAAGCAGCTGGAGAGCTCAGCTGTTCCTCTTCGTGCCTCAGATAAACCGTTTTAGCAACCATGGTTTCTGAGCTGTAGTAGGAACCATTACCAATGGCTCCTTGGTGTGCCACCCAGTTGGATTGCTCCCAATAGAAAGAGCCCAAGGCAGAAGCTTCCAGGGGCCTCCAGTCCTCTGCTGCCCTGGTCCAGTTAGGAAAGTGTCTCTGTAGCCTCATATTTCCCTTGGAAATCACATTGCTCCTATGTGATTTAAAGTCATCCTCTATGACTTGGGTATGACATGAGTGTGCTTCCTCAGAAGTCAGTGCCTACTTTGTGAAACTGAGGTGGTGGAATCTTTAAAAGGCGGAGCCTAGTGCAAGGTGAGTAGGTCATTGGGAGCATCACCCTCAGAAGAAACTCATGCTAATATCCCAGTATGTTAGTTCTGTTGAGAACAAATTGTTACCCGTTTACTTAGCTCCTTCTGCACATGGCCAGTTCCCTTTCTCTTGACTGGTCATGTGTAATGCAATACGAACACTGGACCCATGCCATTTGGGCCTTCTCATCGCTAGCTAGTGAGCCAAATAAACCTGTTTACTTTGTAAGTTTCCAGCCTAATGTATTTTGTTACAGCAGCAAGAAAGAGCCTAAGACACTCTCTTGCATTTTCTCCTTTGCTCACGCCACAGGCTGGCATCCAAAGTCCCCACCTCTTCCAATCCAGGTTTGTCTTTTAATGCAAAGTGGCCTCAGCCTCATCCAGGCATGCGTCCTTAACATTCCTGCACTAACAGGAAGTCTGACTCAAATTGCTCACTCCTGAAAATAGGCTGAAAGTCCGTAAGTTGATGTTTGTGATTTCTTGAAAAAGCCACCAGCAGACTTGAAGAAGCATCCTGTGTAATTCATAGATTCGACATTTCGACAATATGGCGTAATTTGCCTTCCGTGCCTTTTTTAGAGAGAGAAGACCAGGTGTGTAGGGTAGGCGGAGGGGACTGGGTGCCTGCCTGAGTGAGTGGACTCTGGAAATAGTGAGAAGACCATTTCCCATTGTGTTGTGCTCAGCAAATGAGCAGGTGTGAGGTTATTTTTAATTGAGCTTCACCATGTGGGCTTCCCCGGTGCCAGGCTGGCCATGAGGACCAGCGTTCTACATTTGCAGAGCCACTCATAGACCCCACAGAGACCCTTTTCTGCTTACAGAATCTGCGACTTATTAGGATGGAACGCATCATAGAAAAGTCTCCTGACTGCTCTGAGAAATCCTTAAAGGGGTATAGAGACAAAATCCTTTGCTTCCTTTCGCCAACTGGCTAGTGCCAACAACTGAATTCTCCAAAAGGCCTTCCCATGGGGATGAAAATATCCCATGCCTGTTATGTCCAATACAGAAGCCACTGGTCACAAATGACTACAGAGCACTTGGGATGTCACTAGTGCAACTGAGGAGCTAAACTTAAATTTATTCTGTATTAATTAACTTTTATCAGAATGACCACATGTGTCCAGTGGCTCGAATGGCACAGGACAGTATGGCTGGTGTGATGGCAATACAATCTACAGTAACAGCTACAGATTTGAATATAATTACTTAAGAACCATCCTCTTGCCAAAACTGTTTCCTTGAAATGTTCTGTTTTTCTCTAACCCAAGAGGAGTAGGATAGGACTTGTTGAATTTTTGCCGTTTTAACTGAGTCCTTTTTCACTTCTGCATATACTTGGATAAGTAAAAACTGCAGCTACAAACTATTCTTTTAAACTGATATAACTTCTGATGGACATAAAAGGACACTGTCTTTTCAACATATGAGGCTAACAAAATGCCCTTGCGTCCTTTACGCTAAAGTGAGAAGAATTTGTTTTGCCAAAATAAAGAAAAGGAAAAACTCTCAGAAATTGTTGTGTTTGTAGTATTTCAAAAATTAAAACTTTGGGAGGAGAAAAATATTATGCAGTCATAATCACTTCTAGCAATGTGGAAGTTAAGAATGCAAATCCCCAAACTGCTAAAAGTGTTTTATCCAGTCAGTCTGTTCGTAAAATGTCTATTTCCCTAGCAACAAGGCAGCAGATAGTCTTATCCTTCCTAGGTAATCAGGCACATACTGAACAAAGCTACAATTTATATTATTCTGTTCAATGAAATAACAACAATGAATATAATAAGAGTGAATATTTATTGATTACTTTCTGGAGTAAGGCACTATTACTTTAAATTTGTACATGTTCATTTCTTTTACTCTGATAAAAACTCCATACTGTTACTCCATTTTGTAGTTGGATAAACTGAGAGAGAAGTTAAGTAAATTTCCCAAGGCTGTACATGAAAAAGAGAAGAAAGAGTTCTCCAGGTGTGTGACTCTATCCACACATGGAGTTTCTACTATCTAATTATGATTGTACTCAGCCTGGGGAGTATAAAGGAAATACTGAAGGAAATACTGCCCCTCCCACACGCAGTCCTGTCTAGTAAGGAAGATAAGGAAACCAACAGATAAGATAGAACACAGTAAAAGTGTTTATCATGTTCAGCATTTGGAGTCACTTTCTCTCTTCCTATACTTATGTATTTCCCCCTTTTCTACAATCTGATTTTTTTCCTCATAGAGTTTTCAATACTGTCAGTAAATAAATATTGAAACAGAGCAGTCCTTGCTAGAATGCAGTTTAAAGCATCAGCATGTTAGAGAACACAGATTCCCAGGCCCTCCCCAAGGATGCTGATTCAAAGTGGGCAGGGATGAAGACAGGGGAGCCATTGAGATCTGTCTGTTTTTAATTAGCAAAATGCATGAAAGATCAGCTTGTTCATGAATGAATCAGCAGCCCATTCTTATTTAGGAATATCCCGCCCATCCACATTGTATAAATGTGCCATGGTTTCTTTGTTCATTGTAGGTTGAAGAGTATTTTGCTTGTTTATAGTTCGGGGCTCTTATGAATGCTGGCATAAATATTATTTGCATACAGATTTTTGTGTGAGGACAGGTATTTTATTTTGTTTTTGTTGTGCTAGAGGGGGAACCCAGACATATTCTGGTTCTACCTCTCAGCTACACCTTCATTCCTATTTCATTATTTTTCTTTTGAAACATGGTCTCACTAAGCTGCAGAGAGTCTCATGACATTGCTGAAGCTGATCAGGAACCTGCGATTTTCCTATCTCAGCCTCGCGAGTCCTGGTACTACAGGAGGGAACCATTGCACCTGACACAGCTTTTCAATTCACTATGTGACACCAAGGAGTGAGACTGTCTGTACGATAAGGGTGGGTTTAGTTCTATGACAAGCGGCTCTGCTGAGTGAGGGTATTATACTGCTTTCCACCAGCAGTGGGTGAGAGTTTGTGTCCTCTGTGCCTAAGTGACAAAATTTGTTATTGGCCTTGTTTATTTTGCCATTCTAATAAAGATAATGATACCTCATTGTATGCTTATTTGCAGTTCTTGTATTTTATTTGTTGAGATGTATGTTTAGATCTTTTTTTTCAATTTAAAAAAGTGATTTTTATTGTGTGTTAACTCTTGGTATATTCTAGACACAGTTGTTTATTATGAGACATTTTGGGCATTTTGTTTTGGGTGGTTTTTTGGGGGGGTAAGAGGTACTAGGAATTGGATCTACACCTTAAAGCTACACCCCCAGCCCTATTTATTTAATTTTTCTAAATGGGTTCTTGCTAGTTTTCTGAGTTTCACTATGCTGCTGAGGTTGTTCTCAAACCTATAATTCTTCTGTCTCAGCCTACCAAGTACTGGAATTACAGTCCGTACAACACCATGCCCGGGGATAAGTGATTTTTTTAATATAATTCTCCTAGTCTGTGGTTTTTCAATGCTTTTAATAAAGTCTTTCTCAGAGCTAAGATATGTTTCGATAATGTCCAATATTCTTTTGATTTTATGGAGATCATGCCTTTGTTATTGCATCACATCTACTTTCTTGGTTTCGATTGTAGATGTTCTATAAGTTAAAGACTCAGCTCCATGACCCGTCTGTGTAAAGGTGAGGGGAATGTGTCAGTTCACTTTTTTTTTTTTTTTTTTTTGCATGTGAATGTCCAGCGCTTTCAGCACCATTTAGTGACATGTCTATCCTTTCTCCACTGAATTGCCTCTAGCATCTTTGTCAAAACTCAGTCGATATGTGTGTAATTCTATTTCTGGATTCTGTTTTCCATTGACCTGTGCTTATCCATGGGTAGTCTGGATCCTCTTATAGTATTTTTTCCTTCAGATTTATTTGGACTACTCTAATAATCTAATTTTTGACTTTTTATATACATTTTAAAATGAACTCTTCAATACTTAAAGAGAATCCTGAGATCTGAAGACTATGATAGATCAAAGCACTGATAAAAGAAATCTTTTTTATAAAATTTTGAATGAAGAGGTTGACAGTGTTTATGGATCAGAAGATTAACCTGTATCACAATGTTAAGTCTCAGGAATGCCATCTGACTTGTCGCTGGGTATTTGTGTGTAGTGCTATAGAAAGTGCTCTTAATCCTTTCAAATCCCAGGTGTTCTTTGATGGTAAGTGGGATACAAATGTCTTTTGTGTATTGGCCATCTAGCCTAAAATCACGCTAAACTACCACACTTGTTCCAGTAGATGTTTTGTTGTTGATTCTTTTGAATCTTCTGCATATAATCATTTTGTACATGTAGACTATGTATGCATTTCCTTCCCCCATTTTCCCTTCTGCTTTTGGTTTTCCTCCTCCTCTCCCTTTCTCCGATTTCGCTGGTTGTGTGTGCAGGACAGCAACGTCTCCAGTCCTGAGAGGAGGGCCACATACATGGATATTACTATCAAGTATCATGGCCTGGGACAGCTACCTTGGCTGTGAATTTTTTGTTTTGCTTTGTTTGATTTAGGTTAAAAAAAGTTTTGATTAATTATTTATTTATGTCTTTATTTTTTACTGGTTATGATGTAATTTTACATTATTTGGGGGTATAGAATGTTAGAAAAATATATGCACATAAGTCTTGTCGCCCTCTCAAATGGGTCACCCCCCCTTGCCCTCACCCCTCAAGTCTTAGAGATTGGAGGTGACAGTATTTTAAATTCTCACATTTAAATGTTCTACATCCTACTATGCATTTTTATGACTTAATCTCCCTTCCTTAATTGCCCTCAGTCATTTTCCTGAAGTCTCTGCTGATCTAATGTTACTCTCATTTCTGAATATCTCTCTAGTTTCCACATATAAGACTATAGATCTGCTCATTCTTTGTTTAATTTTATTTGCTTAGAGCTTTTTTTCATCAGAGATTGATACTGAATTTCTTTTTTTTTTTTTTTTGTGGGTCTGGGGATGGAACCCAGGGGCATTCGATCTCCGAGCTACACCCCCTGCCCTATTTTTTATTCTTTATTTTGAAACAGGTCTCACTAAGTTGCGGAGGGCCTCACTAAGTAGCTGAGGCTGTATGCTAAACACAATCATCCAGTCTAAGCCTCCCGAATGCTGGGATTACAAGCGTGTGCCACCACACCCAGCTGATATTGAAATTTTTGAATGTTACTTTTACATCAATTAATAATGAAATTATTTTTTCTTATTAAACTGTTAAAGAAGTGAATTGCAATGACTGTTTTTTTTGTGGGTGTGGGTGTGGGGATGGAACCCAGGGACATTTGACCTCTGAGCTACACCCCCTTCCCTATTTCTTATTCATTTTGAAACAGGGTCTCACTAAGTAGCTGAGGCTGGCTTCCACCCTGCTCAATCCTCCTGTCTCAACCTCCTAAGCGCTGGGAATTACAAGCGTGCGCCACTACGCCTGGGCACAATGACTTATTTTTAAATATTGAACCAGCTCCTATATTTTGGCACGAACCCTATTTGATAATGATTTATTAGCCTTTTTGTACTTTATTCAAGTGCTAATATCCAGTTGAAGAGTTCTGTTTCCATGTTCATGAAGGATTTTAGCCTTTAGTTTTTTCTTGTGATTTTTTTTGTATGGTTTTGACATCATAATAATAGTAGCCTTGTTAAACAGGTTGTGAAGTCTTTCCTATTTTCTGGCAAAGATTGAAGATACTTTATATTAATATTATTCTTGCTTTTTAAACATTTGGAGTAATTTTCTAGTAAAAGCATGTACACTGGGAGTCCTCTTTAGAGAAGTCATTTTGTGTGTGTGGTGGCATTCAGAACAGGACTCGGGCCTCACACATTTCCTGCAAATATTCTATCACTCTTGCTCTCTATGGGAAGAATTTTTAACTAAAAATTCATGTTAACGATTAGATATAGTAGTAGTCAGAAATGGATATAATATTAGTCATGAAATTTTCATGGAGCTTCTGACCATGGCAGCTCACAGATGCCTTTTTTTTTTCCAGTACTCAGGATGGAACCCAGGGGCATTCTACCTCCAAGCTATGAGCTATACAGCCAACACTATTTTTTAAATTCTTTATTTTTGAAACAGGGTCTCACTGAGTAGCAAAGGGGCTTACTAAATACTGAAACCGTTGGTGAACTGCGATCCTCTTCTCTCAGCCTCTCGAGTGCTAGGATTACCACGCCTGGGTCAACATATGGTCTATTTCAAAACTGACACCTTTTCCCCTCTCCTCTCTACCCTTCCCTATTCCTTCTCCCCTTGTTAATAAATGACATCACTTTACTGACTGAAGGGATGAAGACCTGCACTTATGGGTCTGAAAAAGAATCAACTCATGAGTTACATAGACGTGAATCATGTCTTTTCTGAAGAGCTAACGCTGTGTGTGTGTGTGTGTGTGTGTGTGTGTGTGTGTGTGTGTGTGTGTGTTTACTGGGGGTTGAACCCAAGGGCATTCTACCTTCAAGAGCACTGCTTTTTATTCTTTATTTTGAGACAGGGACTTACTAAGTTGTAGCCAGAACGTCTCAATAAGTAGCTGATGCTGGTTGTGAACCTGTGATCCTTCTATCTCCGTCTCCCAAGTACTAGGATTACAAATGTTCACCACCACCCCTGGCTAGAGCTAACTCTTAAAAGGGACACGATTCCTTCATTCTGAGCGAATATAGGTTTTATTTCAAAACATTTCAGCTCACTGGTATTTCCTATTTGTTAACAAATTAATAATCTTTTCCCCTTCTTTCTAAAGGCTTGTATCATTTGATTTGGAAAACTTGGACTAGTATGAAAATTCAGTTTTACAATTTTAATAGTATATTTTGATAGATTTTTGTTTTTAAGAAATTAATTCATTTTGTCTAATTTCTTGAATTTCTATCCATAGAGTGGTTCACAGTATCACCTATTTACCCTTCATGACTAGGAGTCAGTATTGTCCTTTTTTAAAATTTCTGATATTGATGGCCTGCAGTTTTTCTCCATCAGTCTGGCTAGAGATTAGTTAATTTTAAAAGTATTTTTTAAAAATTCAGATTTTGTGTTCATTTGTTTTCCATATTTTCTATATTTTCTGTTGTATCTTTCACTGATCTCTGGTCTCATATTCATAATTTGCTTTCTTTAGAGTTTCTATTGCTTTGCTTCTGCCTAGTGTCTTAAGTGAAATATTTAGATAATTCATTTGAAAAATCTTATTATTTCCTAAAACATGCATTTAACACTATAAGTTTCCTTCTGAACACTGCTTGCAGATGACAGATTACATACAGATAGATACAGATGGAGATGTAGCCCACAAAAGTCGATATGCTCCATCTCATTTTCATGTACTTCATTAAAAATCTCCTTAAGATTTTTCCTTTGACTTTTGAGTTATTAGAAGCATATTTTTTAAGTTGGTGAAGATGTCTTAGACTGTCTTCTGTAATTGATTTCTACTCTAATTCTGTTATGGCCCCAGGCATACTTTGTATGATTTCTAGTTTAACTTTATCAACATTGGTTTTGTATCCCAGATTATAGTCTGTTTTAGGGGATGGTCTTTATGTATCTGAGAAAAAAGTGTTTTCTGCTATTGGTGTGTGGTATGTACTATAAACAGGGGCACATGGTTGATAGTAGTTTTTCTGATAATACAGAGAAGTTTCTCCAGTTCCTCTCACTATCACAACGTGCTGAACCCAGATTTGTGGAGGTTTATCCACTCACCAGTAAATCAGGTCTATAGCGGTGCATACCGTTGCGGTGTCTGCCCACACAACTCAGCCTGAACTTGTCTAGTTGGAGCATCAGATCCCTCAAGTGGGGGCTCAGTCCCGCAAGGCGCCCTGTTGCCAGGCAGTAATCAGTCCTAAAAATAAATATTATAAAGCAGTGATTTCTCATCCTTGGTCTTTGCCTCCTGAGAGAAAGATTCTGGATTGAAAACATAAATAGGATGCTTCTTTAGGGAAGTGGGTGCATGGTTTAAGAGAAGGTCCTGATAAAGGGTCACGTTACAGAGAAAGGCTCTGGAACGATTTGTTTCCAGAAAGTAAGTGATAAACCGCTGTACGGTCTCCACATGGCAATATCTACCCAATCAGGAAACCTCTCTGTGTATATGCACTTGGGGGAAGTAACTCTCTGTCTTCATGCCAAAGTGTATTGTTGCACTCTGTCCGCCATGTTGGAAACTTTCTTGCAGGTGCCTAGTGCGGCCCTGGAAAGGGGCAAAGCCTAAAGCAGCAATTGCAGCTACGTGATGAATCTCATTATCTCTTCTCTCGATGGCTCCTTCTCATCCTGCCCCATGCCCTGATCATCTCCAATCTAACTATCTAATACCTCCACTTTAGAAGTCAATCACAAGCCAGGGCCTCTGGAATTTCTCACTGTCCAGCTATAAAATGAGGTTCCCATACCCCTTCTTAAGTTCAATTAACTTCCTACAGAAACTCAGAGAATTCACACACACAAAAAAAAACTATGCTCTCTCCTGGAATGATCAACTATCAGAAGCACTTAGAACCATGTCTCTTTGGATTTTTATGAGGACTCTATTATGCAGGCACAATTAATTACCACACTAGCCATTCTTGGACAAGTTGACCTTCAACCCTTCTTCCCTCCTTGCAGGTGGGACTGAAAGTTTCAACCTTCTAGTCATGTGGCTGGTCCCCCTGGCAAGCAGACTGCATCTGGAGGCTATCCATCATCTCATAAGCACACAAAGAGACATTTAGCACCTTGGAGAGCTCAAGGATTTTATAAGTTGTATGCCAGGAAATAGAAGAAAACCCAAATTTATATTTCATAATGTCACAGTTTGTATCACCATTAATAAGATGGCCAGAAGATTCCTGCGCCCCCGCTTCCCTAAGAAGAGAGCTGTTTCCAAGGTTTAGGGGATGATGCTGACTCGTGAGGTGGTTTCCTAGTTCTCAGCGCACTATTTGACTTTTACTGGAAGATCTTTTTTTATCTCCTCATTCAGAAAACAAAAAACAAACAAGCTCTTTCAACTGAGCTGAGCTGAAGAAGCCAGTTTCTGTCCTATGCATTTGTACCTTGTTATGAACAACAGGCCACGAGGTCCTAAGACCAGGGAGTCACATCACACAGTTTGCCTCTCCACAATCTTACAAGGTGTGTTGAACACTAAAAGGTTAAAGTATGCAGAAAATTATTAGTAAATTCTGTAAGTAGTTTGGGATGCTTTGCCAAAAGCCAATTAACTCTGAATGAGCATTAAACACTGCACTTCACACTAGAAAATAACAATTTAGTCAAATGAGCATAATTAGACAAATATATAAGTTCTATAAATTTAGAGCATTTTATATACTTAGCAAATAACTAGCTACAGACAAGCAGGGGAAGAGGATATAATGAACCAAGTCCAGGACTGGAATATGAGATTCTGCAGTTGGCCCGAGTGTGGAGAAGGATGAAGAGCTGCACTGGTCCTTGGTCAGCAAAGATCAGTGCCAAAGCAAGATGCTGGATTGCCGCTGTACCATGAGCAGACTCGTCGCTGGGTAAGCAATCACTTAGCATGCTGTGTCAAAAAACCTGGCCTTTTTATAGAGATCTTGTCAAGTACTTCAATAGGTTTAGCCAACCTTATCAGACACTTCATTTCCACAAATGTAGTGGTGATTTATTCCATTAGTTGCAGGAAAAGATTTATGATTGAAGGGTCCATTATTGACTGAAGCACAGGTGATCTGGCCATATGCCACCATGTCCACACAGGTTGCATTATGTGCTCCTGAGGTTATACATGCTCTATACAACTGGTATGTCTGAACATGCTTAGGACTTCCCGAGGCTATGCCCCATGCTCTATACCACACATCAATCATCTGAGTCCTTTAGACATTCAAAAAATACATACTGAGTGACAACTGTATGCCAGTCTGTGAACACTGTCACAAACAGAGTGGAAAGATTCTGCCCACAAAAAGGTTATTTTCTATGGTTGTAGGGTAGAATATAAGAAATAAAATAAATAGGAAGAACAGAAACATAAAGAAAGGAAAAGGAAAAGGTAACTTAAATCTGGAAGCCTGTGGCAAACCTCCCTAATACGCTTCCTCTTCAGCCAAGTCTGTTAGTCCCAGATGTCTGAGAAATTTATAAGACTTTACTAATTACTCTGAGCACTGTTGACTGTCTTTAAATTGGTATCTACTGATCAAACAACAGAGACAATACAGAATATGGGGAAAGGTGGTGAGACATCAAATTGGAAACTAAAACTAACTTGAACTGCTAATTATCCAACCTAGGAAGAGTTAAGCAGGGGAGAGATTTATTGGACAGAGGACAGAGGTCACACTCAAGAACAATCTCTGTAAACACAGTTAGTAATCCCATTTGTGAACGCCCCATCAGGACCCTCCCTGCAGACGACCCAAGTACTCAAAATCATTGGTGACTACAGGACTGATGTCATCCTCCTTCTAACCACCCCTCACAAAAGTCTCCTATAGAAGAAAGGTAGTGAACCCAAATACTTCTCTCACTCTGGAGATGACCCACATTCCCCCTTTAAAGTGTATTTCTTACTTTTCTAAATAAACCTCTGGCTATGTCTCTGACTAGCTCATGTTGAAATTCTTTTCTGTTACATAAGCCAAGGACCCAGCTGATCCTGAACTGGGCTCCCCTTTTCCCTCTGCTGGGACCTGCTCAGATCTTCATGGAATCAGCTCTTCTCCCATGACGTCTCTATTGCATCATCTTTAGCCTATGGCTCCTCAGTTGGTCCACCATCCTACCACACTGTCCAGTATTATGATACAAATGATCATGGAATGTTGCTATGATCTTGAATGGCTCCTTGTTTACTTGGGAGATAACATGTTTAGGTGTGTAGATTATTTATGATTGCCAATACAAGTTGAATATCCCTTATCTGAAATGCTTGGGACCAGAAGTGTTTCAAATTTTAGGCTTTTTTTTTTCATTTTGGAATATTTGCATATACATGATAAGATCACCTTGAGACGGAGACCAAATTCGAAACCTAAAATTAATTTTTGTTACTATACAACCTGAAGCTAATTTTATGCAATATTTTCAGTAAGCCTGAATTTTAGCTGCAGCCCATCACATGAGGTCAGATGTGGAACTTCCACTCTGCCTTCCTGTGATATAACAACAAAGGAAAAACTAGTAGAGATTCATCAAAACGTCCGAACAATAAGACCAGCATTGACAGTTTCTTCTCATCCATGTCTAACCACTATCTTGAAGCTGCCTTATTCTTTTTTTTTTTTTTTTTGTGGTTCTGGGGATGAAACCCAGGGGCATTTGACCTCCGAGCTACACCCCCTGCCCTATTTTTTATTCTTTATTTTGAAACCGGGTCTCACTGACTTGCAGGGGGCCTCACTAAGTAGCTGAGGCTGTCTGTGAACCGCGGTCATCCCGTCTCACCTCCCAAATGCTGAGATTACAAGTGTGCACCCCCATGCCCAGCTTGAAGCTGCCTTAATCTTAAATAGCCCCAAATAAGAATCATTCAAATGAGGAAGATGCAAAACTCTAACCCTAACTCCAACAGTAACCCAAAGGGAACGGAACGAGAAGACGTTCAGTTAAAAAGAGCCAACTCTCCCAAGTAGATTCAAATGAAAAGTCAAGTCAGAGGCAGACTGTCAAAGGTGACAAAGCCTACCCTGGATTAGGAATGAAGCTCTGTGAATCTGAGCTTCCCAGGGACTCTCCCAAACACAGAAGGGATAATAACATGCAGTCAGAAAAGCATGAAGAAGGCCAAGGAAAAAAGAACGGCAGGGCTGAACACTAGGAATGTAGTATAAAAATAGTACATGAGTGGAATGAAAAGCCTCTTGAAGCTGACTGCCTTTTAATCTGAGGGAAAACTCATAGTAGAAATGCAGAAAGAAAAAAAAAGCTCACCTGTTGTCTAAAGAGTCCTTCCATCTCAGAATCGACTTGGGAATGCAACTTGCTATTAAGATTTCATTTTGCCATACACCTCCCTTTTCATGTTTTCCTCTGGTACCTTACCTATGTGTGGCAAATGAGTTTTGCTATATACTGCGAGCTAGAAATCAGAAGCAAATGTAAATTTTCTGGTCCTCACCAAAGGAAAAAAAATGTGCAGTATCTTTTCTATTGAGCAAGAAATATCAGCAGGTTAAGAGAGGTCTTTTGTAACTACTAGCACTGCCTTGGAAAGTCACAGAGTGTTTTCTAGTTTTGAGTCTACTTCAAGAAGAGAATTGAACAGTCACTGGAAACTGGTATGGGTGAGCTGGCTTTGAAAGCCTCTACTGAATGTAGTGTTATTACTCTTAACGTAAGAAGAGAAGTGAAACATAATGTGCACTAGTGATTACTTGTTGAATGCCATTTGCTAGAACTATAAGTACAATTCATATCAACCCTGAGAAATATACACTACCATTAACATTTTTGTTTTGCTTTGTTTCAAAGGAAAAAAAAAACAGAAAATGGACTTTGAGAGAAAAAGGTTTTTGATGAATATCACCTAAGAATTAAAAGCAAAACTGTAAACATATGTCATTCCCTGTTTTATATTTATTTATTTATTTATTATTTATTTATTTATTTATTTATTTATTTATTTATTTATTTTTGTGGTGCTAGGGGTGGAACCCAGAGGCTTTCTACCTCTGGGCTATCCTCCCAGACCTTTTTTATATTTTATTTGGAAACAGGGTCTCACTAAGTTGCTAAGAGCCTAACTAAGTAGCTGAGGCTGGCTTCGAACCTATGAGATCCTCCTATCTCAGCCTCCCAACTGCTGGGATTACAAGGGTGTGCCACCACACCCAGCAGCATTCTCTGTTTTATATGGCTGTAAACAATGGCACTGATGGCCAGTGATAAGTGTATCTTTTTCCAGATATTTCTTATTTACACAAACCACTGTCAGGCAAGTGAAAGTGTCAATTTCCTGATAAGAAATCTGAGTCCCAAGAAGCTGAATAGCTTATCCATCATGACACAGTAAAAAGTAGAAAATGCAGAGCTTCAACACAGGTCCACTGCACTCTAGAATACACACACCCTTATTTATTTACATCTGTTTTTTAACAACATCAACACAGTATGGTGATGAGGCTTCCTCTGTGGCCCGTGGCCCTTTGCTAACACTCAACTGTTGCTTCCCTCTGTCTGATCTTTGACATGTTTTGGTCATACTAACTTTAGGACCGCTATAGTTTGCCTAAGATGTTGTGTATTGCCCAGTGAAGTATAATGAATCCGTATTCCTTACCGATTCTTCTATAAGTGTTTTTAATAAAGTAGATCTAACCACTGGGCAATGCACCACATTTAAGAAAAAGAAAATAAAGCAATGCTTACAGGAGGGGTATTTGAGAATCAGTAAAGTGAATACAGTTCCTGATAGTGAGATCTCAGAAATAGCCTCAGGGATGTCAGGAGCTCCTCTCCAGTGAATTGCCATGCAGTTGCATCACACCTCCCAGCTGCCTGTTTTTGTGTTATCATCAGATTAGAACACCAGAGTCATGACTTGCCTCTGTGTGCCCTAGAGGGAATCACAGAGGTGACCTTATTTACTCCCTTGATTATTTTGGATTAAAAAAAATTGAGGGGGCTGAGAGCGTGCAGCGCAGCAGCTCAGGACCTGCCGCTCCCCGCCCTCGGCTCCCGCGCTCCCACCGCCTGGGGGTCCCTGACTCTGGCCCCCCGCCTAGGACCGCACCATCGCTGCCTCCCAGGCCTGCCCACGCTGTGCCCCGGATGGCGCTTTTGCCCCAGGACCAATTCACATTTCTACCTGGGGTCATTTTTAGTCTGAAAGACTTCCTTATATAAGCCCTGTGAGTGCAGGCCAGACCCCTGGAGAAACCTGGCCCTGTCCCCGTAAGATCCTGGGTCCGGGGCAGGGGTCAGGCGAGGCACGCCGGACCCCAAAGAGCTGGGGCTGGGTCACAGTAATCTGGGCCCCTGGCCGGACCGCGGGGAGCATGCCAAACCCCTGGAGAAACCGGACCCGGGCATAAGACCCTGGGTCCCAGGCGGGGGTCAGGAGGGGCCCCAGGGGAAGTCATGTGGAGCACACTGGATCCCTGGGGAAACCGGGCCCGGGTCACAGTGCTACAGAGTGCCTGATCCCACAACCTCCTCAAACTATACATACTGTCTTCTCTTATTAAAAAAAAAAAAAGGGAAAAGAAAAAGAAAAAAGAAAAATATTGTAGAGGGGTCAAGAAGGTGGTGGCGGATGCCAGGATACTGGAGATGCAGACAAAACTTATCCAAATGAACTGGAACTTTTGGAAAAATTCCCCGCGAAGGAGGACTGCTTCTTCTCTACATTGTTAAGAATCTTGGACATCACCTGTAAGGAAAGAGTTTAGTGGAGACCTAGGAGAAAGGTGGTGTTGAAAGCAGTCTCCACGATGGCGGTGGAGACTTGTATTATGGAGAAGTAGAAATCGGATCCTACCAACCTTATTTTTTTTTTTTGGAGAAATTACACCAAATGTCGAATGCTACTGTCACACATGCTTAGGAACACTGGACAACATTCAGAGTGGAAAAAGAGCTTGGGAAAGATTTGAAATGGTGGAGGCAGTGGCAATGGCAGTGGCCAGTACTCAGGGGAGGCAGAGATCTGATGCATTACACCCGGAACCTTTGAAGTAGTAACCCCAGAGGCAGAATGCTACCACCACGCACACTCGAGAACATGGGACAAATGGCTGGGGGAAGAGGGTGCTCGGATTGGAGCCTGCCAAGGGGTGAGGCCGGCGATAGACACAGCAAAGCTGGGATTGGAGCCTGCCATGAGGCAAGGCCGGTGCTGGAGCCTCCGAGGCTGGGATTGGAGACTGCCGAGGAGTTAGGCCGATGCTGAGGCCAGTGAGGCCGGGATCGGAGCCTGCCATGAGGCAAGGCCAGTTCTGGGGCCTTCGAGGCTGGGATTGGAGCCTGCCGAGGGGTTTGGCCAGTTCTGGGGCCAGCAAGGCCGGGATCGGAGCCTGCTGTGAGGCAAGGGCAGTGCTGGGGCCTCCAAGGCCGGGATCAGAGCCTGCTGAGGGGTTAGGCCGGTGCCGGAGCCAACGGACGGCATTGGAACCTGCCGTGAGGCAAGGCCGCTACTGGGGCCTCCAAGGCTGGGATCAGAGCCTGCCGAGGGGTTAGGCCGGCCCTGGGGCCAGTGAGGCTGGAATAGGAGTCTGCCGTGAGGCAAGGCCGGTGCTGGAGCCTCCGAGGCTGGGATTGGAGACTGCCGAGGAGTTAGGCCGATGCTGAGGCCAGTGAGGCCGGGATCGGAGCCTGCCATGAGGCAAGGCCAGTTCTGGGGCCTTTGAGGCTGGGATTGGAGCCTGCCGAGGGGTTTGGCCAGTTCTGGGGCCAGCAAGGCCGGGATCGGAGCCTGCTGTGAGGCAAGGGCAGTGCTGGGGCCTCCAAGGCCGGGATCAGAGCCTGCTGAGGGGTTAGGCCGGTGCCGGAGCCAACGGACGGCATTGGAACCTGCCGTGAGGCAAGGCCGCTACTGGGGCCTCCAAGGCTGGGATCAGAGCCTGCCGAGGGGTTAGGCCGGCCCTGGGGCCAGTGAGGCTGGAATAGGAGTCTGCCGTGAGGCAAGGCCGGTGTTGGGGCCTTCGAGGCCGGGATCGGAGCCTGCTGAGGGGTTAGGCCGTTGCTGGGGCCAGCAAGGCTGTGATCGGAGACTACCATGAGGCAAGGCCGGTGCTGGGGCCTCCGAGGCTGGGATCGGAGCCTGCTGAGGGGTTAAGCCGGTGCCGGGGCCAACAGCCAGCACTGAAAACAGCCATGAGTCAAGGCTGGTGCTGGGGCCTCCAAGGCCAGGATCGGAGCCTGCCGAGGGGTGAGGCCAGGGCCAGCGAGGCTGGGATCAGAGCCTGCCATGAGGCAAAGCCAGTGCTGGGGCCTTCTAGCCAGGATCGGAGCCTGCTGAGGGTTTATGCTGGTGCCAGGGCCAACAGCCGGCATCAGAGCCAGCCATGAAACAAGGCTGGTGCTGGAGCCCCGAGGCCGGGATCGGAGCCTGCCGAGCGGTTAGGCCAGTGCCAGGGCCAACAGCTGGCATCGGAGTCTTCCGTGAAGCAAGGCCAGTGCTAGGGCCTCCGAGGCCGGGATCGGAGCCTGCCGAGGGTTTAGGCCAGTGCTGGGGCCAGCGAGGCCGGGATCGGAGCCTGCTGTGAGGCAAGGCCAGTGCTGGGGCCTCTGAGGCCGGGATTGGAGCCTGCCGAAGGATTAGGCCTGTGCCAGGGCCAGCGGCCAGCATCAGAGCCTTTTGTGAGGCAAGGCTGCTACTGAGGCCTCCGAGGCCGGGATCGGAGCCCGCCAAGGGGTTAGGCTGGTGCTGAGGCCAGTGAGGCCGGAATTGGAGCCTGCTGTGAGACAATGCTGGTGCTGGGGCCTCCAAGGCCAGGATCGGAGCCTGCTGAGAAGTTAGGCTAGTGCCGGGGCCAGCAGCCCCCATCGGAGCCTGCCGTGAGGCAAGGCCACTACTGAGGCCTCCGAAGCCAGGATCGGAGCCTGCCTTGGGGCTAGGCCGGTGCTGGGGCCACCAAGGCCGGGATCAGAGCCAGCTGAGGGGTTAGGCCGGTGTACGGGCCAGCGAGACCAGAATCGGGGCCTCCCATGAGGCAAGGCCGCTGCTTGAGCCAGCAAGGTCTGGATCAGTCCACCATGTAGCCAGGCCACTACTGGGGCCATCAAGAGTGGGATCGGTACTTGCAATGCGGCATGCACAGAGAAATATCGTAGAAAATAAAAACCAGATGCTTCCCCTAATCAGCAATAACTAGGAGGAAAGGAGCAACAGGAAGAGGTCGAGTTATAGAAAGGGCCCTATAGTGAAGCAATTAAGGTGACCAATCAGAGGGTATGGAATAGGGGAGGATGGAGCCTCTTTAAAACACAGTAGGTACATAAACAAATGTATCAAAGTTAATCATCAAACAAGCATGGGATCGAGGGAGGGGGAGGGAATGAGATGGGGACTGGATGAGGGCTAATTGGATGATGTGTGCTTGTATATCCTCTCAAGTCTTGTATTCCAATGTGATATATGATTACAATGCACCAATAAAAATAAATTAAAAAACAAAAAAAAATTTGAGGCCCTTAAAGGTAAAATGTCTAGCTAAACTCACCTGGTTGACTTTCTTTCCTTCCTTCCTTCCTTCCTTCCTTCCTTCCTTCCTTCCTTCCTTCCTTCCTTCTCTTTGTTCCATTTAGTACTGGGGACTGAACCCAGGGGCATTCTACCTCAGCTATATGCACAGCCCTTTTTATTATGAAACAAGTTCTTAAAAGTTGCTGAGACTGGTCTTGAACCTGAAATCCTTTTATCTCAACCTCCAGAGTACTGGGGTTACAGGTGTATGCCACCTCATCCAGCTTCGTGTAGTTTGAAGTGGAAAAGAAGAAATAGAATCCCCCCGGTCAAGGGTGAAACCAGGCCAATATTTCCTCCTGTCCTCGGGCTGTGGTCCTGCAGCTGGCCAACACATCTGAACCAGTGGAACAGCGGGCCATCACTGTGAGGAGCAGCCAGCAAAGAGCGGCCATGAGTGTGTCCTGGGGGTGGTTTTCCAGTTGTAGAGGGACTGTTAACTGTACTCACATGGAAAATTGATTTCTGCATCTACTTCCAAGCAATTCAGAATACGCAATTTAAATCATGCCAATTTAATCCATGCCACTAGGGCATTACCTATCTTTCCACAGGAAGATTTTAAGATTTTGGAATATTTACATCTACAATCAAGATCAGATGATAAAACTTGGGAAAATAACATTCAAGGAGTGTGACTTGTATTCAAGAAAGTTGACTGAGTAGCTTTCTCACATACATTATCTTAATTTTCCTATTTTGGGGCAAGAGGACATTATCTCCACACTAAAGAGGAAAGGGACTCACAGAAAAGTATCACTTTGTTTCTTCAGGTGCTGAGGATCGAACCCAGGACTTTGTGTATGCTAAGCAAGTGCTCTACCACCAAGCTGCATCCCAGCCTCAAAAAGTGATCCCTGTTCCCCACATTAGGAAGTAAAGAACACCAACTCAGACTGGGGTCTGTGTGGTTTCCCAGTCAAGCTGTCTTAAGAGGGTTGTAGCTGGTGAAATGTCCTAATAGTGAAGCATCTGAGGAACATAAAAATTTCTTTTGCCAAGTGTGGGATTTAGTTGAACATTCTTATTTTTCTCTTTCTAATTAAGGAACTGATGCTAGAGAGTAAAATTGCAAAATAAAAACACCAAGCTAATAAGTCCACGGGAAAATGGATACTTAGGCCACATTTCTACACCTACAGTCAACACATGGAGTGCCTCGATGAACAAGGCAAACAGAGCAATGGCGATTACGCGTGACAACATCTCCATTAAGACTTGCTTGAGGAGAAAATGAAAAGCCTGCGCATCTGTCAGGTTCAGCCAGAGCTCAGGCAGAATAGAGAGAGCTGTAAGGTGCTCTTATTTTTAAATGAAAGTTACCAGGATGCAAACACACCGACAAGCCTGAGAGCCCGGTAGGTAGCTCGGAATGCCCACAAGGGCTCAGAGAACAACAGGGAGTGACCTGTGGCGTCCGCACACCTTCTTGGGGCCAAATCAATTCCGGATGCCTTCAGGCTTCTTCCCACAACGAAGCCAAACCTTGTCAGCAATCTTCACATTGCATTAAACTAAATTGATCCCCTTATTTTCGGCTCTTTTTTCAAAGGAACATGTTAATATGAGTTGCATTTGATGAGCAAAGATATCTGAATACTTTTTTTGTATTCAATTGTCCTTCTTGTCCTAGCAGATGAAGAGGTAGTGTCCATCAAAGTTGGCAAACTTGTTAGGTTTTTTCTCTTCTTAAGCAGAACACCTCATATCAGAAGAATGGCAGCTCTATTGATCACCCCCTCCCCATCGTACCTGCCCCTTCTCCCCCAGCCTCTGTTAACCACCACTGTAGCCTGAACTTCCATGAGGTCAGTTTTGCTAGGTTTCACAGATGGATGCGCTCCTGTGGTGCTTTCTGTGTCTGGCTTATTTTCTTTAACATGATGATCTCCAGTTCATTCCATATTACCAAGGGACGGGATTTCATAAATGTTATGAGATATGTATTTTTAATATGATTTAAGCATTGCACAGTGTACACAAGTATCACAAAGATTAATCTGTGCATGGTGGTGTGGCGCATGCTATAATCCCAGTATTTTGGAAGGCTGAGACAGAAGAATCACAGATTTGAGGCCAACCTCAGCAACTTAGCAAGACCTGATTTCAAAGAAAATGATGAAAATAGCCTGGGAGTGTAGCTCAGAGGTAGAGTGCCTCTGAGTTCAAGCCCCAGTACCAAAAGAAACAAACACATCATATGATCACCGTTATTGTGTGCAATTTTTATATTTTTATGTATCAGTTAAAATTAATTTAAAGAATAGTCACTCTAGCCTAGAGTTTATGAAAGCTTTTCCTCTCTCTCTCTCTCTCTCTCTCTCTCTCTCTCTCACTAGCATTTATAATCAATTTAGTAGCACTATGCTATTCTTCTTAGAGGCATGTAAAGACATAAATGTTCCCACTAAACGTGGATTTATGTTGTCTTATTTTTTTAAATGTCATTTGGGAATATGTTTTTTTCACTCAGGAGAATTTGAAGGTTTGCTCACTTCACAAGAATGGGCTTTATCATGTCCAAAAGAACCAGGATATCCCCTAGTACACGTTGTCCAGCTCCTGCTGTGGTATTCTCAGGAGTGTACTGTTGACACAAGGCTCCTTGGCTCTGCTGGCTTGTCCGGGCCAGCGTGTTCCCTGCAGTTGTGTGGTAATGTGTGGTCTAGATTCTCATTTCATCAGTTTTATTCTGCCCTCACTATTCATTACAGCCGTTTGCTTCACGCCCTGTTACCTGGCTTGGACGTGTGGCGAACGCCATACAGAGGGGAAGGTCGCATGGCTCAGCTCCGCCTGCTGTGCTCTCTCTCCACCTCCAGGTCAACTGATCAGAGACGGAGCTGCCTCTCCAGCCTGGGTCCCAGCACATGGACACAGAAGACCTGAGTTGACCCACAGCCCCACGTGGAAGGATCAAGAAAGAGGCGGTCATGTTCTAACACAAAGAGATATGGAGGCCACTCAGTACTACAGCAGAAAGGTGAAAACTGTAATCCTGAGAAATGTAGTCATAAGTCTACTCCACAAACACTTTGAAGTGGGAGCTTTTGAGTCTTCTGTACTGAATTCTGGGTAGCATAGTAGTGAACAGTATTGAAGGGCACAAACTCTCCTTGTCAGGGTTCTTACACTTTATGAATGTAATTTTTATTTAGTTAGTTTCAGTAGATTCTGGAGAATTGTCTTCTCCCTCGTACAAGTTAAGTATCTCTTACTTGACATTCTTGGGACCAGAAATGTTTTGGGTTCCAGATTTTTTTTCAGATTTTGGAATATTTACATATACACAATGAAATATCTTTTGGATAGAACTATAGTCTAAAGACAAAATTTATTTGTTTTATATACACCTAGACTTTTTTCAGATTTTGGAATATTTACATATACATAATGAAGTATCTTTGGGATAGAACTATAGTCTAAATACAAAATTTATTTGTTTTATATACACCTTTAGTACTTAACCTGAAAATAATGTTTGTAATATTTTAAATAACTTTGTGCATAAAATAAAGTTTCATTATTGAAATTTTCCACTCCTGGTATCATGCAGGCACTCATAATTTTGGAATTTGGAGCATTTAAGATTCTGTGCTTTTGAATTAGAATTGCACAGCCTACATTTATTTGTAAAGATAGAGGAAAATCAGGGTGTTTCTCTTTCTAGTTTACTTCTTTTCTATTTGCTAACTTTCAAAAAAAAATCCCATTCTAAGCGTGGCCTTAGCATATCCCAGCATGCAACCCACCAGCCTTTCACTTAGGAGACCCTTATAATCCAAGTCTCTACTTGACAACACTGCCCTTCAGCTTAACTGCATGCAGGGATAATTCTAGCTTAAGTACACTATACAATCACGTGGGATCATAAAATGTCACAGTGTACAGTAGTACAAAGACCTAGGCAAGAGAAAGCCTATGTGTACATTTCCACAGAAGCCATGACACTGAGGTCACTCTGCAGTAGTGTAAAAGGTTAGTCAAGCTCAAGGGCACTGAGGTGGACCCTGGTGACATCTTATTCTCCCTGAAGTGTGCACCTGGCCACTCCCTAGCCCTAGCTGGCGATTGCGATACCCTGGACTTAGCTGGAGATTGCGCTCCCTAAACTTAGTTTGTAACCCTAAACTCGTGACTGCCTTGTCATTTAATTATTTTTTAATGATGCTTTGTTTAAACTTTTAATAAAAGAATGGTGCTGACTGCAGAAAGCCAGGAGAATTGTCATCTATCTCCTCCCTGATCCCCCAATTATTAAATATAATTTTCTCCAAATTATTATATCTGATTCCCTGTCATTTTTGTGCAAGAAGACTATTGTCAGGAAGCTGCCTTGAGCAGCGACCTTTCCTGGTAGAAACCGGGGAACGATTTTCAGGAAGCCGCCTGGAGCAGTGACCTTCTGCGGCAGAAACCACAGAAGAATTTTTAGGGAGCTGCCTGAAGCGACAACCGTCTGTGGCACGACTACAGAGAAGCAGAATACACTAGCCTACAATAAACTAGTGCAGGGATTGAGTTTGGACAGAGATGAACTCTGAATCCTAGATTCCTATGAATCTTTCTCCTCACTCTACCCTCCTGCCCCCAGGTCTGAGGGGACTGACATTCTCTAGTAAAACACACTTTCGCTGGCTGCATATAAGCCAATTGTCTCAAAGTGGTGTTAATTTTTCTGAGACACACCTCTAGGACTGCTCATCACCTTCGGGTCAATAATGGGTGTTAGATCCTAGCAAAACTCAGAGAAGGTCAAGCCCACCTTGCTAACACCTTTCGTGAACACTGAGGAGATTGTGAGGCTCTGGCATGTTTACCTGCAGGAGTCAAAGCAAGCATATGTAGGAGTGGATTATAAGAATATTTGGGCTGAATGGACCTGATTTGTGATAATATTGAACTAAAATGATCAATACAGATGTATTTACGCAAATGTATTTGTTGGTTTTCCTACCCAGAATGACATTAGCAGTTTGCTGAGTCGTATAACTGGAGGCTGGATTAAGTGGCAGCCAGAAATTCTTGAGGTTGAGAAGCAGAAAATTTCTTGACATTCCCTAGAATGAATTTCCAAAACTAGGAGATGGACCTGCTAGAATGTAACCACAAAAGGCAAACTGCTTCACTCTCTATAAACAGCTTTCATAGAGGACATGTGTTATAGTTTAGATCTAAAATTTCCTCCAAAGGCCAGTATTTTTAAGGCTTGGTCACCAACCTACGGCATTGTTAGGAGAGGCTGGAATCTTGAAGAGGTGAGGCCTAATGAAAGGAAGTTAGGTCACTGGGTGTATGCCCCTGAAGGATATTGAATATCTCTCTCTCTCAATCTCTCTCTCTCTCTCTCTCTCTCTCTCTCTCCTCTCTCCTCTCTCCTCTCTCCTCTCTCCTCTCTCCCCCTCTCTCCTCTCTCCCCCTCTCTCCTCTCTCTCCTCTCTCTTCTTTCTTGTCACCAAAATAATCAGTTCTTGTCCTGACGCCAGATCAAAGAATTATACACAAGGCTTTGAAAAAAAGATTTTTTTAAATGTTTTGCATATTTATTTTTTAGAGTGTTCAGGTTAACCATGCTATATTTATATGTTTACCCATGTTCATAGCAGCACAAGTCATAATAGCCAAAATATAGAACCAACCTAGGTCTCCAACAACAGATGAATGGATTGCAAAATTATGGGAAATACACACAATGGAATTCTACTCAGCTATAAAAAAAGAACAAAATCATGTCATTTACAAGAAGATGGAAAGACCTGGAGAACATTATGTTTAAAAAAGATGTTTTATTGATTTGCTATCAAGTGCTAAAATACTGTGAACAAGACATTCAGAAAATAACCAATTTCTTCTACCTTAAATAGAGAAACCACATTTATAAAGCTTGCAACTCCAAGAACTAAGCTCTTAATTCATATTCAAATGGTGTCCTGGAGACGGGATCCTCAGACCAACCAGCCCTTTTATTCCTGAAGTTAGTAAACCCTTAAGACTGGTAATTGTTAGTTGTACTCTCTTGCAGTTAGGGAAAGGAAGGAGAGGAGAGATAAAGGCCATGTCGGTTTTAAACAAGCCACCTGCTAGCTGATCTGCAAGTTCACAATTCAGGGAAGGACCCTCATTATCCCTGGTGATCATGACGTGGGCCGGTCACCTCCACCATGGGCCTCTGGTCTGAGGTACTGTGTGGCCAGAGAGACAACCACTCATGGACTAAAACTCCTGAAATCACAAAGCTCAGTGGACCTTTTCTCTTTATGAGTTTTTTGTTTCAGATACTTTGCCACAGTGAAGAGAAGTGAACTAATACAACCTGGAAGGTAATCCCTTCATTGGGATTCAAGGAAATGCACTTGTATACTTGGAAGTTCAATGATAGCTGTCCTTTGTAGGCCGGAGACGGTGGTGAACGATACCAACATGCATCTGGATTCCCTATCCCAAGAGAATGATAAGAATGACAGAATTCTGGAATGACAGAGCCAGGTGCTGGATTTAGGAAGCTGGAGGAAGAATTTGCACCTGGAATTCTTTTTTATCTAAAACTGTTTACTTGGAGTCATCTTAGATACACTAGAAAGCTGCAAAGGTCCTACAGAGTGTTCCTGTGTGCCCTTCACCCAGCTTCCCCTAATGTCAGCATTTTGCGCGACCATGGCAAATCTGCCACAACGAGGAAATGGCATTATGCAATAGAATTAACCACCAACGACTCTGATTCCACCAGTTTGCCTTCTATTGACCTTGTGCTCCTGTATTCAACCCAGGGGCACCACACGGCATCGAGCGATTCTGCCTCTTTAGTCTCTGCTCTGTGACCGAGTCCCAGTCTTTTCTTGTTTTTGGACCTTTATCATTCTGGAATGTGTTTTGGTATTTGGCCAGGTACTGTTTAGAACATCCCTCAATTTAAGTTTGTATGATGACTTCTCATGACTAAAGATAAGGGGTTTGGGAAAGAATACCACAAAGGCAAAGCATCTTGACATCAATATTGGAAATGCACAATAGCAACTGATTTAGCACTTAAGAATATTGATATTGATAACTTGGTTAAAGTCATATCAGATTTCTTCACTATCAAGTTGAGTCCCCCATACTCATACTCTGTTCTTTGAAAATGAGTCACCAAGTCTGGCCCAAAATAACAAAAATTAATTTCTACTTTCTATAAAAGATAACATTTATATGTGTTCCTTGAGATTATTTTATAGGAAAAAGCTTTGTACCTTCTCTTATAACCATTCTGTCAGTTATTTGTCAGTATGGGCTCATAAGTATTTTATAATCTGCACATAACTCATTATTTTAATTATTTATCTTATTGTTTAAAATGTTTTAGCTTTGAATATTGGGAGTTCTTTAGGATGGCACCTAGAACCTACTGACATGCACCATATTTTTATCTGTTTTTTGTTTGTTTGTTTTTGTAGTACTAGGGATTCAACTCAGAGGCTTTCTACCTCTGAGATATATCTACAGCCCTATTTTAATTTTATTTTGTTTCACTTTAATTTCTACTTAATATTATTTTAGTTTTATTTTAACATGGTCTCACTAAGTTTAAAAGGGCCTCATTAAGTTGATGAGGCTGGTTTTGTACCTGTGATCCTCCTGTTTCAGCCTCTCAAGTATCTTTAATCCCTTCCAAAATTACTGTCTGGAATCACATGATGCTCTAAGCCTTCTTACATTTGTCTTTCCCCAATCTGAGAATTAGCCATTTGCATTAGTAACCCTGATTCTCTTGATTTGAGAATGGTGTTAGGAACCAAGATCAGACAGCTGGGTGTGTTTACTCCTACAAGGTTACCACTGCTTCATTGTCTCTCAGTGCATATCTAGAAAATATGTGTACTTATTATCCAAGCACGCATTAAGTGTATTTATTTCCTTACCTACATATGTATTAAGATTAGTATGAGTTCACACTGATACTATGAACTCTGAACCAGCACCTCAGGATTTATTCTAGCCTTCCCCTCCCCTTACATGTTAATGACTTCATTTCTGACAGTGACAGATCAGGCTCCCATTACCTATACTTTATCCAGTTGTTTATTTAACTTTATTAAACATCTTACTTAGATTCAGCATTGACAACTCACACTCATTACTGTATTACTGTATATATATATATGTATATATATATATATATATATATATATATATATATATATATATATTCTTTTTGTCTTTAAACTTTCAGTATTGAGCCAAAATACTGCTTTACAAATTGACTTAGCTCATTTTCCTCAGTGTCTTTGGTGCTATGGACATACCTTGCAGTGATTTTCTGAGTCCCCAAATGTAATTTGGACAGGTTATGCATAGCCACATGCAGAATTACCACACTGATTTCCTGACTTGTGTGGTGAATGTTATTTTGATAGGAAGGCAGGGTGGAACAATGCTTCTTGAATACCCACTCCCCATGTTGTTCAGTAAAGCAATGTCATATTCCCAGGGAAATTTCAAAAACTAATGTCACTCTAAAGCTCTTGACAGATAAGATCGGCATTCCTGGTGTGGACTGCCAGAATGAATGGAGGAGTCCAGTTAACTCTCCTTTATGACTGATGCACAAATTGGAAGAATGTTAGAGGATGACCAAGGACTACAGCACACTTGCTTGAAAAGTGATGTTGCTTGAGATATAATATTTTACTCAGAATAAACCAATATAGTGTCTGGCGCTTACAATGTTGATATTGACTTGACATTTTTCCATAAATGTGATAAGTGAAGATAATAGTCTGAGATGGCTTGCTTAGTGACAGGAATGACAATACACTGTTAGTTTTATAACTTGAAGCTAAGATTGCTCTTCTGTTCGTTTTCAATATATTGTTTAAGACATCACACTGGTCCACTATGATGATGTCATTACACAAATTGGATCTGGAGACTAGGGTATAGAAAAAACCCTCTGCAGATGCACCAAATACCCCAGGTATGGAAAGAAATCCTACAAAAGTTCAGGGAATTGACACATAAGCAGGTGTCTAGAGACATGTGAAAAAATCCAAAAGCATTTAGAAAATTAAAAAATCCTTGAATAAGTACAAGAGAATCAGGTATCAGACAATACAGCAAGTCAAAACATAACAAGTATTTAAATGAGAAAAACTTCTACAAAACTGTCAAGGTTAATGAGTTTTCACTTCACCTGCTTTTTATGAAGGAAGAGTAATTTTCTCACATATTATCATATCCACAAAGGCATGGCACATCTGCAGAGAACTGCAGTTAGTAGAGGTCAAGGTTAAATATCATTTTTTAGGGAATCAGCAACTGACAGATAATTATATTGGCTTTATTCTGAAGATAAGAACTCTACCAGTTGTGCTAGCATATTTCCAGGTACAGAAGGTTGCATACCTGTCTCTGGAGTGCAGAAGAAAGTGTCATTTTCGACCCAGATAGCCCACACCAAAACTTGTTACTTTCATCTCTGCTTTCTTTGGCTTAGTAGGCTCTGGTGACCAAAGGGGAAATGCTTCTTCTAGAGGACACACTATGATGTCATAATGCAGTGGCTGTCCACACGGGGCAGCACATGCAGCTAAGGGGGCTTGCTCTGCTGTTCACAGTATTGAGTGTAGCTGAAGTGACATCTTCCCATGCAGACTCTGTAGCCACTGAGACTTGATTTTGCTGGATCAGGGCACTTGCTTTTCATACAGACACAGACTAGAAGTTGGCAAAGAAAAGTGGACAAATACGCTGGACTGCCTGCTTTGGCACTGCTAAGCTTTTCTCCATTGTCTTCATATGTCTGTGCCCACAGTGTGCTTCTTTGAAAAGGAGCTCCGCAGGGAGCCTTCTCTTCAAGACCCACTGGGATTCTATGGATATCAGGAGCTACCATTCTGCTGGGTCCCTCCATGCCTGGGGTGGCAGTGACCACTTTTTATTTCTGGGTGACAGTCTCTTGTATTCCTCTTAAAGCAGAAGTTTCCTGGGGTTTTGTGCCCCCGTTCAAATTGCCCTGCAGGTTTACAGGTTTAGGTTTGCGTTTCTTGCCGTTTCTGGCCCTGGACTGCCTCGACATTCTGTTTTCTACCACCTTGTCTATTTTCTTATAAACTTTGTTTTGTTATAATTTTCCTCGATGTGGCATCTGTTTTCTGTGAGAAGACAGATATAAATACCAGGAAGCATATAAAATACCAGGAAACAGCCGGGCGTGGTGGCACACACTTGTAATCCCTGCGCTTCGGAGGAAGAGACAGGAGGATCTCACAGGTTTGAAGCCAGATGCACTGGCTTAGGAGACCCTGCTTCCAAATAAGAATATAAAAAATAGGTGTCTGGGAGTGTGGCCCGGAGGTAGAAGGGTTTCCAGGAACCCCAGTGCCACCAAAAAGAAAAAATACCAGGAAACAAGCAAGTGATCCCCAAACAGAAAGAGGCCACTTTCCGGCAGGCTGTTTTCTGAGTTGTCTTTCACTAGAGGTTTGCATTAACATTGTTTGAAAGACCTAAGGCCATAAAGGGTAGAACTGAACAAATCAATAAAGTTGAGCGGTTACCTCTAAGAATTCTACAGAGAAACTCAGACATTAGATAATTGGAATAAATACTTTTTTTTCTTCTAATCCCATAATGGATTCCTACTTATTCTCATATGGCTTGAAAAATATTTATATTTTGTTTACCAAATGCATGTGATATAAGAATCAAGGTTTGAAAAGAATTTGACAAAAATCCAAAATCCATTTATGCTAAAAACACTGCAGAGAACTGGAATAGAAGGAACATACCTCAACATCACAAATGCAATCTATAATAGGCTCACAGCCAACATCATATTAAAAGGGAAAAATCTCTGAGAATTTCCCCTAAAAACAGGAACAAGATAAAAATGTCCATTATCATTACTTCTTTTCAATTCTTAAAACTTTTGAGTCTTTAGCCAGGGCAATAAGGCAAGAAAAGAAAGTCAAAAAAGTACAAATAGGAAAAGAAGAACTCAAACTATCACTATTTGCAAATGATATGATACTATACTTAGAAGACCCAACAAACTCAACCAAAATCTTGTTGAACTGATCAACAAATTCAGGGAAGTGTCTAGATTCAAAATCAATCTTGAAACATTGGAAACTTGTCTGTATATTAACCATAAATTCAATGAAAGAGAAATCCAGGAAACACTCCCACTCAGGATACCCCACAAAAAAATACTTAGGAATAAACTTAACCAAGAAGGTAAAAACTCCTACAAAGAAAATGATAAAACATTGAAAAAAGAAATCAAGAAAACCTTAGACGTTGGGAAGATCTTTTATGTTCTTAGATAGGCAGGATAAATATCATCAAAATGGCTATACTTTCAAAAGTGATCTACAGATTCGACACGATACCCATTAAATTACCAAGGTCATTCCTCACAGACATAGATAGAGGACTAATATCTAGATTTTACAGAGAACTCACAAAACTCAGCACTAAGAAAAGAAATAACCCAATCAATAAATGGGCAAGTGAACTAGACACTTCATGAAGGAAGAAATTCAAATGGCCAACAAATGCATGAAAAAATGTTCAACATTATTGGTAATCAGAGAGATGCAAATCAAAACTACCCTGAGATTTCACCTAACTCCAACTAGAATGGCCATCATTCAAAACACAAACAACAACAAATGCTGGCGAGGATGTGGAGAAGTAGGAACTCTAAAACACTGTTGGTGGGATTGCAAATTAGTGCAACCACTCTGGAAAAAAGTATGGAGGATCCTAAGAATGGGAACAAACTTACCATATGATCCAGCATTAGCCCTTCTGGGTATCTCGTCAAAAGAAAGGAAACCAAACCAAACCACTAAACTAATGCATATAAATCTCTGTCATGTGTATCTATGTTCGTAGCTGCACAATTCACCATAGCCAAACCATGGAACCAGCCAAGATGTCCATCAACAGATGAATGAATTACAAAACTATGGGATATGTACACAGTGGAATTTTACTCAGCCATTAAAAAAACACAATGACATCATTTACTGGAAAATGGATGATACTGGAGGACATTATGCTAAGTGAGATTAGTCAGTCACAAAAACATAAGAAATTGGATGCTTTCTCTAATATGTGAACGCTGGGGAGAAATAAGCCATAGGAGGAACTCTAGACAAATAAGGAGACTTTATAGATGAACAAATAAGGCAACCTGAGGGGGATGGGAGGGGCAAAGAGGGAAATTCTCTAATGCACATGATGTACTTTAACAAACATATCAGTGTCAATCACTAAGCCAAGCATGAGAAGGAGGGAGGGGGAGGGAATGAGGCGGGAACTGGGTAAGGGCTAATTGGGTTATGTGTGCATATATATTTCCATCATCTTGTACCCCATTAAGATGTATGAATACAATGGACCAATAAAAATTTAAAAAAGGATCTAGGTTTGGTAATAAAAGTTCGAGTGCTTTTTTAAAGGGCAAGTAATGTATAGTCATCACTCAGTGTCCATAGGGAAATTGGTTACAGGACTCCCATGGGTATAAAGTCTGTAGCTGCTCAAGTTCCTTATGTGAAATGGTATGCTATTTGCATATAACCTATTTACATACTTCCATATACTTTGCAATAATCTCTAGATGATTTAGGTGTCTAATATAATACAAATAGCCGTTATACTCTACTGCTCAGAGAGGATTGGTGATTTCAAAAAAAAAAGTCTGCATGTATCCAGTACAAGTAGAATTGGGGGAAATATTTTTTATCTGGGGTTGGATATGAAAAATTGACTGCAATTTTCAGTCACACTGCGCTTCTCGGGTGAGAATGAAGAAGATAAACTGGGTGGGAACGAATAATCCATTATGCCTCCATGTGCCCTTTGCTAAGCCACAAGGGGATCTTAGATAATTATGTAATATTTTGTTTGCCAACCTTTTGGTTTTCTGCATGACAAAGCTATGTATGTTTGTTTGGTACTTAGGATAGTGCTTGACCTAGAATACGTTCTCAATGAATATTTTCCATGTAGAAGAATATTTTTCTATTACTATAAATAATATTTATTTATTACAATTGTTAATAATCATTAATTATATACAATTAATAGTTAATATAATTGTATATTGTTTATTATATATTATACTATTACTATAAATATTATCCTTCTACTTGGCAAATACTAAAATTGTAGATGTGTATTCAATAATTTCTGTGGTGACCAATATATTTATCTTACACAAGATCTTGTGAAATATATATATCTCCTTCAATTCACCTCCTGGCATAAAAATTTAAATACCTGGGATCTTCAAAGTGATGTGCCTCTGTGTGTTAATGAGTTGGCTGATGGCAGGCAGTTCATGGATAGAGTCAGGCTGTAGGCTAGAAAGACAGGGGAATCATTGGAAGTTGGGCCTTTCATCTCCATCACAATATTCAGGGAGTGGCGAGGGGCTGAAGGTTACACTGATCACCAACTACCAATGTTAATTAATAATGCCTATGTAATATATTCTTCATAAAACCCCCAAAGCACACTTGGAGAGCTTGTAGACCATTGGACACATGGAGGTTGGTATGCCAGGCAAATATATAAAAGTTCTGGCCGGGCGTGGTGGCGCACGCTTGTAATCCCCGCGCTTGGGAGGTGGAGACAGGAGGATCGCGCAGGTTCGAAGCCAGCCACGCTGGCGTAAGAGACCCTGTTTCAAAAATAAAAAATAGGTCTGGGAGTGTAGCCCGGAGGTAGAAGGGCTTCCAGGAACCCCAGTACCACCAAAAAAAAAAAAAAAAGTTCTGTACCCCTTTCTTCTAACTTGACTGTGCATTTCCTCATTTGTGTCCTTTGTGATACCCTTGACAATAAACCAATCGATAGAAGTGTTTCTTTATATTCTGTGAGCAACTCTAGCAAATTAATCAAACCTGAGGAGGGGCTTCTGGGAACCCTGCTCTAGAAACATACTGGGGGTGGGATTGATATCTTAAATAGAAGGGGTTAGTCTTGATGACTCCATCTGTGGGTTTTGACGTTTATCCCCAGATAGTGTCAAAATTTAAATTTTTATGCTTTTATTGGTGTATTATAGCTTCACATTACAATGTAAATCATGTTGACAATGGCATACATGCACATGCTCTAGGTGCTCCCTCCCCATTTCCCTCCCTACTAATACACAGTACCTAGATTGACGATGGTGTATGTTCACATGTATACACATCGTGTGGTAGTGTTTCTCTCAATGAACCTAAGTCTTCCTCCACCCCGACCCTTATAGCTCCTCCCTGGCTCCTCTGAGGTTTCTCATCATCGTCTGCAATCTCTCTTGTGCCAAATTACACCAGATATTATCTATCCTGTACATATTTTTTAAATATGACCCTTCTCTCTCTGTAATTGGCTGATCTCACTTAACATAATGTTCTCCAGGTCCTTCTATCTTCTTGCAAATGATGTGACTTCATGTTTCTTTATTTCTGAGTAGAATTCCATTGTGTTTATTTCCCATAATTTTTAATCCACTCATCTCTGGATGGAGACCTAGGCTGGTTCCATATTTTGACGGTTGCAAATTGTACTGCTGTGTAAATGTGCATGCATATGTTACTGTAGTTCTCTGGTTTCAACCCCTTTGGAAAGATACCCAGGAGTGGTAAAGCCGGATCATATGTGGATCCATTCCCAGTTTTCTAAGGCCTCTCCACACTGATCTCCATAGTGGCTGGACTAGTTTGCACTCCCACCAACAATGTAAAAGAGTGCCTATTTCCCCACAGCCTCGCCAACATTTATTGTTATTTGACTTTATGATTTCCATTCTGATTGGGGTTAGATAGAATCTCAGTATAGTTTTGATTTGTATCTCTCTGATTGCTAATGATGTTGAACATTTTTTCATGTATCTATTGGCCATTTGTATCTCTTCAAAGTTCAGGAAACCCATTCCATAAAAGGGTGAAGGACTTAGGTATCTCTTTGAGATTGCACTCATGGAGTGAGCACATGGCCTGAAACTTGTACTTCTGACCAGGACTCCAGAGAGGCTGCTGACAAGACCTCCCAAATCTATTCTGAAGGTTTCTTTCTTCATGTTGCATTATTCTATGCTTTTAATTAGTATTATCAACCCCATAATGGGTGCAGGAAGATCCCCTGGTGTGCATTGTTTTACTATTACTGATTTTATTCATTGAAGTGGGATTCATGTGTGCGATTTGGTTATTTTCTCATACTTTGATGTGTGGGGGTGGTTTGATTTTCGCCCACAGATCAGAACCCACTCAGCAGGACACAGCATTTCAGAGGCGACTTACACAGACCAGGCACATGAGTGGAAGGATGGAGAGAGAGATTGGCATGAAAAGCAGAGCTCTGGATTTTCTCCAGCTCTTTGAAGACCGTGCTCAATTTCACTTTTTTTCTATTGTAATTTTTGCACCTCCCAGGACAGCACAGCCACTAAGCACTGGCTTAATTGTGGAGTCAAAAAAGAAAAAAAAAAGGATGGTTGGTTGTATTTTACAAGGCTATTGTCATTGCTCTAGAAATCCTACAAGTTGGTGGAATTTTCTTGGTTTGATATTCCATTCCTGTATGTCTTCTTCTTTTGCTAGTAGTTATAAACCTGTGTAAAGCTTCATGAGCCCTTATGGACTAATGGTCCAGCCCAGCGGTGGCTCCCCTCATTTTCCAGAGAGTGGGGAATTCACATTGCTCATTGTGAGATTTATTTATTTATTTATTTATTTATTTATTTATTTATTTATTTTTATTGCGGGTTTGAGGATAGAACCCAGGGGCATTTGACCTCCGAGCCACACCCCCTGCCCTATTTTTATTCTTTATCTTTTTTTTATTCTTTATCTTTTTTTGAAACAGGGTCGCCTCACTTAGTAGCATCCAGTTGTGCTCTGAAACCTCCCCAAGAGCCACCCGCGTACAGAGAGGTGTGAGGACATTAGGGGAATGTAGGTCAGTTAAACGAACCACTTCTCGGTATAAAATTTAGTTTGCATTATAATTGGTAAGGACACATTTAACTTGCTACATTATCTGAAATTGACCTCTCAATCTGAGATATTTCTTAATAGCTTAGAAGGTCTGATTTTCTCCAAATCCCAGAATACTACATGATTACCGTGTTCTCGGGTATGTAGTAAAAGTGCCATCCCTGATCTAATGTAAAGCAATTAAAGGAAAGTAACTTGTCACTAATAAAACAGATGATTTAGCCGGGTGTGGTGGCACACACTTGTAATCTCAGTGTTTGGGAGGCTGAAACAGGAGGATTGCACAGGTTTGAAACCAGCCTAAGCTACTGAGTGAGGCTCTCTGCAACTTAGTGAGATCCTGCTTCCAAATAAAGTATAAAATAGATCTGAGAGTATAGCCCGGAGGTAGAAAAGCCTCTGGGTTCTACCCCAACACCACAAAATAAATAAATAAATAAATAAATAAATAAATAAATAAATAAATAAATAAGGTGTAGCTCAAAGGTACAATGCCCCTGGGTTTGATCACCAGTATTAAAAAAAAAAAAAAAGAATACAAACTTGGGCTGGGAGTGTAGCTCGGTGATAGAATATCCCTGGGTTCCATGCCTAGCACCCCCCCCACACACACACACAAATCAAACTCAGCAATTTAGTGAGACTCTCATCAACCTAGCAAGACAGTGTTTCAAAAAAAAAAAAAAACCAGATGATTTACTTTCTTAATTTTAGCATTGGTAACAAATGATGGCAGTAGTTTCAGTTCTTGTAGAGTGTTATTTCAAAGATAACTTCTTATGGTTGTTTAGGCACATTTTTACTGGATAAAGGAATGCATTCTTGGAATGTCTGAGGGTGAGAGAGGAAGCCACGTATACTTTCTCCATGCTCTCTGCACTTGGCTTCTACTCAACAAAATGAATCCAGAGATTGAATTAAGTTTAAACACCCAAAGGCCCTTGCCAATTTCTCATAAGAACACCATCTCAATCTCTTCTATTAGAAAGTGCAGGCGACCAGGAACTTAGCGTTTTCTGACAAGTAATTGTTTTCCATGGAGAAGAGAAGGCTGTCGCTGACTAGGAGGTGAGGAAGTGGGAGCTTTCAGACCTGGGTTCATCTGAGTTCCTCTGCTGTGAGCAGGCTGATGTTCTGAAAATAGCACCATCGGATGAGATACCTTGACCATAAAAACACTGAACTGCTTCCTCAGCAACACTCTTTTTCTGTGCATTTATTGGTTTCTATTATCAGCTGTAAATCAAGTTTGATTTAGATCTATGTTCTGCTTATATCAGGAGTTTTTTTAGTTATCTTCTCGGTATTCTTTCATATCATTTCATAAAATAAGAAGTTAATAATTAAGAAAGTATCTTTCTGGAATCTTACAGAAATCATTCTTGCATCTTTTGTGTATATGTTTATGTGTTTAGATGGAAAATGTTTCCCAACTCAAAGATTGTAACCTCTGAAATATTATTAAATGCACAAACTATCTGAGTCTCTCAACCAAAACCTGGTCTTTCCAGCAGGCAATCAAATAATGAGATTTACAACCTCTGTAACTGGGGCTTCCGCACACATTACTGCGCTTGGCTTTTGCACTTTGAATGGCCTCCCCGTCATAAGACACACTAAGAGACTGATTGATTCTGATTCACTAAAATGTGAAGATGGTTGCCAGCATGCAGAAAATAGAGAAAAAGGCAGTGTGCAGCTCTACCTGCAAATCTTGTACTCTGCTCGAGAATACTCATGCCAAGCCCAGGTTACCCAGAAACTGTCAAGCCAATGTTCTAAGATACGGAAGAGTCAACCTCAGGAAAAATGTGGCCTTTTTTAAAGAATCTGGGCTTGAATTAAGAACTATGGTTGTACTTGACATCTACCAGAAATGTCCTTGGTAGGAATAAACTAGGGTTTATTCCATTTCACAGATTCATCTTTATAGCAGCACAACTAATAATAGCCACATTATGGAACCAACCCAGGTGTCCATCAACAGATTAATGAATTACAATATTATGGGGATTCTACTCAGCCATAAACTAGAGCAAACTATTTCATTTCCAGAAAACCGTGGATGGACCTGGAGAGCACTGGAAAGTTCAGGAGGTGAAGGGCCATGCCTTCTCGCATGTGCAGGAGCTAGGGAGTAGCTGAGATACAAAATGGAACTTAGATAAAGGAGGATAAATCCCAGCAGAACGAGGGAGGTGGTTTAAGGAAGAGTGCGGGAGGCAGAGAGAATTAATGAAGAAAACACGTCTGTTGGCCTTGCGTACATACGTGAGAATACCGATGTCAATCTCAATACTTTGTGAAGGGGAGGGAGTGGAGAGGGAGCTGGGGCTGGGGGTGGAGACTCACCAAGTGCTGGGTGCATGTATGTTACTATCGCTCTGAGCTACCTTATTAAGCGAGACTATAATGCACCAAAAAAAAAAAAAAGAAAGAAAAGAAAGAGCAATAGGCCTACCCTTGGTTTTCATTTCTGACCGTGGACCACACTGTGGACAGAGGCCCGTGGGTGGCTGGAGCAACCCCCACTGCAGTGCGAATGTCTAAAACTAATATCCACCGAAAGTCTATGGGCCAGATACTCACTTCTCATACAAAGTGTGTCCATCAAAACTTGGAAAGTCACATTTGCCTGTTGGTTCTACAGGAAGAAAGCTACTTGGCTATACTATAAATGATACTAAATGGGTGACAATAGGTAACTCAACATTAAGTTAAAAATTACTTCTTAAATTACTGTGCGTCAACCAAGAACACATAACTTAATGATAGCAGTTTGTAAAGGCGAAACTTTGACATTATGTTAAAAAATATTTCATAACACACAGTACTCAACTCAAAACACAGCGCTATAGCAAAGAAATCGTTAGGACTGCTGGGACTGTAAAGCTACAAGAAGTGGCGATCAAGGACCAAGACTTCTTAGGTGCATCCATGTGCAGCAGTGGTCTAAGAATTCTACTGTGCTGTCCTACGACTAATCGTCCTAACAATACGAAGTGAATATTATGATTATCCCGACGTTACTGCCTGAGTTGAGGCTCAGGGACATTAAATATCTTATACAAGAGCATCTTTATAAAAATGGTAGGGACAGGAATAAGACCCAGATGGAAACCCTAACTCTGTGCTTCTCTAAAAATCTATCAAGAATACAACAAAATGCAAAAGGTAGATATGTAACAAATAATTATCAATTACCTGTGTTCTGTTTTGCTTTCCAAAACATATTGCAGTATTCTACACACAAACTCCCCATGTGTACCCTAAACCTGATCATTTGGGGTATTACCCAAGAAAATGGCACTTTCTTTTACATAGGACTGGTACCAGCTTAAGTGATGGCAGTTCCTAAAAACACTATTAATGGAGCCAGGATATGACCCGGCTATAGCATTCCTCAGCATCCTTCCCATAGAATTAAAGTCAGAATACTATAGTGAAAAACTCACACCCGTGTTTATAGCAGCACAACTCACAACAGCCAGACTATAGAACCAACCATCCCATTAGCTGGTAAATAGATTAAAAGATATGGTACGTACACAAAATGGCATTTTACTCAGCCATAAAGAAGAATGAAAGTATGTCATTTGAAGGAAAATGGAGGAAACTAGTTAGGCTGAAGGTGGGGTTAATTTTGTGTCTGAGTAAGGCTTTCATTTTTCTTAATGTTTTGCTTTTCTGGTTGTTGTTTGTTTTGTGTTTTTTGCAGAGAAATCTGTACAGGCTTAGGTGCTCTGGCCTCTTCTACACATTTTTAAGTGATCAGCTTTATTCCTTTTTTATTACACAGACAATACATTAGAAAATTAAGAAAATAAAACTAAACAAGAGAAACACCAAAAATTCAATACTGCACACATGCAGTAATGTTTATATTTTGCATCTTCCCTCTCCCTCTCTCACTACATAGATAAGGATATAGATGTATTTTTCATGGTACTAGGAATTGAACCCAGGAACATTCTACCTCTGAGAACCCCCACCACTATTTTTTTTTTTTTGGTGGTACTGGGGTTCCTGGAAGCCCTTCTACCTCCGGGATACACTCCCACGGGCTACACTCCTAGACCTATTTTATATTTTTTATTTGGAAACAGGGTCTCTTAAGCCAGCGCGGCTGGCTCCGAACCTGTGCAATCCTCCTGTCTCCGCCTCCCAAGCGCGGAGATTACAAGCGTGCGCCACCACGCCCGGCTATTTTATTTAATTTGGAAACAGAGTCTTGTTAGGTTGATAAGAGTCTTACCACTTGCTAAGGCTATCCTCGAATCTGTGATCCTCCTGATTCAGCCCCCCACAACTGGGGTTACAAGTGTGTGCCACCTAGCCCAGCTGCATGTACCTTTTTGTTAAAGTACATATATACTTAAAGTAAAATTCTTCTACATATATCGTTTTATAACCCAATTATTTCCATTTACTATATTGTAAAAACATTTTGCTGTCAAAAACATATATCCAAAGCATACCACTAAGTGTTATGCTTTATAAACGCACTTAACATATTTTTGGTTGCATATTTAAGTTTGGACCGTCTCTTTCAATATTTATAATAGAAAAATATAGCTCCTTGAAGAGTCTCTATGCTCGAATCATGTTTTGTCTGTTATTTCTCCATATAAATGATAATACATTCAAAATTTTATCTAGAAGTTGTTAATATGACTATTAATATGACTTGCTTTCCATATGAGCGGGGAGAGATAACAGCACAGGCCATTAATTATCACCAGCTTTAGACAATCTGAACAGCTTCTGCTCAGCTTACACTGCAGTCTTTTTCTATTGACTTCAGCACCAATACATGCGGGAAAAAAGGGATTGTTTCTTCGTTTTTGAAATTCAATATTTAGTGGTTTGAATAGAGTTGCTGTAAATTTAAGAGTTTTTTTTACTTGTGAGAGAAATTATATTCAGGAGTTCATTTGTAATCCTTTGAGAGATTGTTCGATAAACACAAATCAGATCCCAGATAAGAATTTCACTGTTGCATTCAAAACTAATAAAAATTATTGCATGTGGTGACTCTGTCTCAATCACAGGCACTGATTTTATATAATTGAATCCTCTGAAAAAAAATAGAAATTTGCACCGAGGAGGACATTTAGAACTAAGTGTGTAAGCTCTGCATAAGTTCTTATTCAGACCACAAATTCAACATTGTACATTTTCTTACTTTTCTTGGTGTTGTCTTTAGGTTATTAACACATGTGCTTGAACCAAATAAACAATGAATCAGTGTCTGTGACCTCCCAAAAAAGTTAAGAGTCTTAGCATAAAACCAGGCCTCTACCTCCACTCTGCCTTTCCAGGTTATTATTGAGCATTTTATTGCTAGTTTTGTGCTGTAAAACTGAAAACTGACTCAGTAAAGACATCGTTTGCTAGTGGCACTGCTCATTTCTTTTTGTATTCTATGTTTTCCCCATTACTTTGTTGAAATATGTTTTGTTTTGTTTCTTCTCAGTTTTGTCATCTGTTAGGGTGAAAGGTCTGAGTTCCCAATGATCCAAAATTTATAATTTGCTCTTATGTTTTACTATAATTCAATGAACATAGAATTCTAGTTTTTTAGATCCTCCCTCCAACACCTTAAACCTGTTTTATTATCTCCTTAGGATTCTTCTAGACATGATATATTGAACTCATTCTTGCCACTTTGAAAGTTATTCTTTATCTGTTTTAAAATGTTTTATTATTTTGTTCTAGAAAATTACCCATGATTTAACATAATTTTTGGCATATGATATACCTATATACACAGAAAAACTACCTCTATACAGAAAAATTCACAAAATGTATAACCAGCACGAAGTTTAACACTTTATGTCACACTTACAACACCACCTAAGAGAAAAAGAATAACTTCCTAAGCCCAGAAGCATCATCTGCACCACAGGTGAATACATAAATAGAGAGGAGTCACATGGACTGGATAGAGAACACCTATTAAAACCCCACAGCCAGCCGGGCGTGGTGGGCACTCTCATCCCCGCGCTTGGGAGGCTGAGACAGGAGGATCACACAAGTCGAAGCCAGCCTCAGCTGCTTAGTGAGGCACTCGGTAACTTACTGAGACCCTGTCTTCAAATAAAATATAAAATAGGTCTGGGAGTGTAGCCTGGAGGTAGAAAAGCCCCTGGGTTCCACCCGTGGGACCACAAAAAACCAAAAAACAAAGTGACCACTGCACTGAATGGTGAAAGACTACTTTCTCCCCAGATTGGAAATAAAACAAGGATTTCCACTCTCACCATTCAAAACAGTCTGGAAGCTCCAGCTAGTTAAATAAGGTGAGGAAAAAAAAAAAACAGAAGATAAACAGATTTCAAAGAAAAAAATAAAATAGCCTCAACTAATTTTCTCTCTCTTTCTGCAGTGTTGGGACTTGAACTCGGAACCTTGCACGTGACTCCTGATGTAAGCAGTTTTGCCTTGTTTGGCACTCTTGCCATGACACAGGCCCAGACCAATACGGCCAATAAATCCTGGGCTACAGTTTCCAAAGCTTTGAGCCGAAACAAACCTTTTCCTTTTAAAATTATCTATAGTATTTGTTACATATAGTGACAGAAGGTTACCACACTATATTAAATAATTTGATTCAAATAGACAAACCTATAGATGAAAATAATTTGATTTGGACTCATCACAAAGTGGAATCAGCCCACTGGTCCCTCAACAAGCTAATGGGTAAGAAAGTTGCTCTGCTAACATGCCGAGCAGTATGCAGAAAACAAGGACCAAACACTGATGGGCAGCAACTGGGTAACTCCCCAAGAGATTAAGTCTCATGGAAAAAAGCTAACCTCTAAAACTTACATTCCGTAATTTCCCAATTAGGTAAGATTTACTTAAGTAAAATGTTTTTTAGAAGTAGAGAAGAGAGGAGTGGTCACCAGGGTTGGGAGAAGGTGGATGTAGTCATAAAAAGACAACGTTAAGGATCCCTGTGGTGTCGGAGCTATTCAGGATATTTACCCTTGCAATGTGCACGCAAACCTACACAGGTGATAAAACTGTGTAGAACCTGATGAACATACACACATGAATGTAAGGAACTCACTCACGTAAATAGAGAAATCTGAATCTAACAGGTAGATTGAATCAGCGTTAATCTCCTGATCGTGAAATTACAATTTTGCAAAATGTTTCTATTGGGGAGGAGAATGCAAACTGTAAAAAAAATCTCTATTATTTCTAAAACTATGTGGGAATCTACAATTATCACAAGAAATGTTTCCATTTAAAAAGTAGAACAGACCAGCGGGCCCATGCTAGTGACACCAGCAGATCCCACATCCCTAAGCAAGGAGCTCTCCCTGTGACGGACAGTGATATCAAGGAATGCAGAGTCGTTCTCGGAGGAAACCACTTGTTATTTTTCAGTGGTGTTACATAACACCTATACACTGAATACCACACGCTGGAAATGTCATTTCATTCAGAGGATGTCTACAATGCTGTAGACACAGAGTGATTTATTTCTCCATGAGACGATCTAAAGCATGTGTGGAGAAAGTTAACCAGGTATGAGCAAGCAAGGCAGACACACGGGAACCCAGGTGCACTTGGAGTCAAGAATCAATCGCTTGGGGATTGGCAGGTGATATGGAAGTTCTAGTTTAGATTTTTGGAGCAATATTCATGTTGACGATATAGTGTAAGAATGTAGAGAGGGTGCTCCCATCAAAAAGATGGTGGCTATGGGAAGTAATGCATTTGAGCGTTGGTTAGATTTACCCATTCTTCCACGTATATCACACATCATGCGGTACACACTAAAAAAAATGTACATTAGGTAACAATTTAAAATTTAAAGAAGAATAAAATATTTTGTCCTGTGGTCAGAATGAAGAGGGAATTTTATTCCTCAATAGGCCCATTTGATTCTGTGAATATATTAATACAGAAAAATTTGGTTGTCTCAAATATGCTGTCTTTTTATTTTTGTGCCATTGCTGTATGTGAAATACTAACAATGCGTTGGCCAACACACCCAGCAGTAGTTCTTCCCCTTGAATCTCTTGGACTGTGTGTCATCAGAGTCCAGTGTCCTGGCCATAACTTACTGAGGCAGAGAGGGCTCAAGACAGGTGCTACTCTTGGGCAACAAAAACTTCTGAGATCAATACCGGGGGGGTGCAGTCCTCCATGGGATCTGACTGGCTGACCCATTCCAATGGCGTATTATAAGTTCTAAATACGAGTATTATTATTTTTATCCAAGTCAGACTTGCATTTTTATTTTTTATTGGTGCATTGTAGTCATCCATCTTAATGGAGCACAAGATGGCGGAGGCACACACGCACACGTCACTCAATCAGCCCTTCCCCAATTCCCGCCCCATTCCCTCCCCTCCCTCCTTCTTGTGTTTAGCTTGGTGTCTGACTCTGATATGTTTGTGAATGTACATTATGTACATTAAGGAATTTAACTATTAAATAAAGACACCTCAGTTCCATAGACTTGCCCATCTAAAGTTTGAGGTGTCTCCATGGAGAAAGGATTTGGTGATTGCTGAGGTAAGGAGTTTCTTATCTGAGAATTATGACAAATGGTGATGTGAGACTGGGTTCAGGGAGATGGAAGTTGTTTTTCTTTTCTAAAATTTCCATTATTTTCACATTTTCTTTGGGTCACTATAAATATATAAATATATACATGTATATATGCATATATATCTATAAATTATAACATGTAAATGTATTTCTCATAGTTCTGTAATCTGACAAGCCCACCGACTGCTAAAGGCTCTCCTTGTCCATATATATATGCACCCTCAGTCTAGTCCTCACGTGGTAAAAGGACAAGCTAACTCTCTGGCATCCCTTTGATAAGGCCACACTCCTACAGATGAGGTTCACCCACATGACCTATCACCTCCCACAGGCCCACTGGGGGACCAGGTGATGCGACTTTAATATGCGAATTTCAGAAGAACATCCACTTCAGGCCCAGCACCCACAGGCACACAAGACATCTTTAACGTGACATTTTCAAACTGTCCTCCCACCCACGCATCCAGTTCTGATTCAATTTTCCAACTTATTGCCTGGTGTTTCCCTCATGAGCCTTTAGGGACTTTTTAACATATTTCTTCTGTGCTGTGCTTGTGCTTTCTACTAATTACTACTTGCTTTCTCCATCCCTGTGCCAGTAAGAAGGCCACCTCCCCAAACACTACAGAGTGCACTGTGCAGTGTTGCGGCGTCTCTGGCCAGAGCTCATCTCCCCGTCCTCCATGTCTCTCTCCCACCCAGCACATGGCTCCCGATACTGACTTTTAAAAGGACAGCACAGGCTAGGTAATCAGCAGAGAGCGGATGAAGGAGCTGAGGAGCAGGATCAAACCTGAAAGCCTCAGTCTCCTCGTTTGTGACTTGAGTTCACAGGGACCTCCTCCTGATATCATACTGAGAAGCTGGGGAGGCATCACAGGAGTCGGAGGGCCTGGCCAGCCCAGGCGTTCCTCAGCAGCAGCTGTGAGGGTGGTAGTAGCTGCAGTACTAAAACTAGTACTAGTACTAGAAACAGAAGGAACGAAAACAGAAGGGAGGAAGGAAGATATAATTGTTTCCAGCAAATCGAGTAGCTGTGACTCTCGGACATAATTATACTGTTTTCTAATTCCCTCTTTCCCAAGAATCGGGGCTCATAGCATTGCAATTTCTCCTGATGCACACTTATTTCCTGTGTGTATCCAGCTCACCTAGGTTAGGAAAATGACGCATACTAAGCCAGTTACCTTCAGCACCTGTGGAGGAGTTACAGGGTCCATTGCAGAAGCCAAAATCCAGATACTCAAGGTGCTTATATAAAATGGCAGAGTCCTGCATGTCACCTGTGCATATTATCCTACATGTTTTAAGTCACTTCTAAAGGACATAATACCTGATGCAACGCCAAGAGTTGTTACACTGTCTTGTTGAGGTTATAATGTTAAATCTGAATGTGTTCGATACAGACTCAGGTTTTTTCATATACCTCTATTGGTGCATTTTAATTAAACATCCTCATGAGGTTAAGAGTGATAGAAATCTGCATACACACAGATACAATCTGCACTCGGTGTGCTTCTTTCCAGAACCCACCCTGATCTCTCCCACTTGATGAACGTTACTGAGACTGGTACTGATAACTTCTTATACAAATATAGCCTGATTGGAATGGTTTCCTTCACCAAACCTCCGTTCTCTCCTCCCCGTCTCCTTTCCCTAACCTACTCCCACTGTTCTGCTGGCCCTTCTCCTCATTCACCTGAAGTACCTTTTGTTGTTCAGTCTCTCTCTATCTTTACATATGAGAGACACAATTTAAAAATATATATATTTTCTATCTGCAGGTGGTAAATGCATGGATGGAAGCCCATGGGTAGGGAGGGATGATGACACACACCTAACACTTCTGCACTGTTTATCCGGATCTGTGAACGCTGCATTCTATTTTTACTAAGTGTGGGATGAGGCCCCCCACTATTGTGAGCCCATAATTTGGGCTCTAATGAAGATGTAAAGCCCTATAAAGTGAACAGCTTATTTCTTCAAGTTCTTTTACTTTCACCCCAAGTATCTTCTGGTCTTTTTCCCTCTCTCCCTAGTACATTCACAAAATGCAGACTAGGCTCCTTCATATACAAAGTATTCAAAATATAAAGATTAGCACAGTTCCTTCTCATAAGGACTTCACAGTCTTAGGTGAGGCCATCAGGTAAGTTATCAGTTTTATCACAATTAATTAAATAAAGAGGCAGAGAAATACGCGTGAGAACCCAGAAGGAATGAGCTACTGTGTTTAAGCAAACACAAGATTCTGATGAGTCACAGAGTGCTCTTCCTCAAAGCATAGCAGTATTTTTTTAGCAAAATTAGAAGACTGACTGAGTTAATCCTTGTACCTTCTTTCCTTCCTTTTTTTTAAAGTCTTCTTAAAACTGCCTTACATAATTCACATGCGATACAATTCACCCATTTGAAGTGTACAATTCAATGGTTTTCAGTATGTTCTTAGAGTTATGCAACCATCATCATAGACTAAACTTAGAATATTTTCATCAGCCCTAGAAATATTGCTGTATGCAGTGGAAGTTGTTTCTCGTTCTGCCCTCAACTCTCAGCCCCCAGAAAGCACTGATCCACATTCTATTTCTACAGCTTTGCCTATTCTGGACATCCACACGAATGAATCGTTCAGTCCGCAGTTTTGTAATTGTTTTCTTTCCCTTCACACAATGTTCGCCAGTTTCCTCTGCATGAGCCTAGATCAATCCTTTATTTTATTGCCGTGTTAATTTTCTACTTGGAATGGTTAGAATGTATTCCCTCTAAGATGCAGTCAGTGTGACAGTATTGGAGGTGCAGCCTTCAGAGGATGCTTAGGCCATGAGGGCTCCCCTTGTGCCTGAGATGAACACAGAACACAGAGTTCTGTGCAAGAGCATTTGGCACCTTACCCTTCTGGCCTCTGCCATGCCAGGACACAACAAGAAGGCCATTTCCAGTCGTCTGTGCCAGTGTTGATCCTGGACAGCTCAGCCTCCAGAGCTGAGAGGTTCCTGCCTATGGTGCTTTGTTATGGTAGCCCAAAGTGGACTGAGATATTGTTACAATGAACTACTACAAGTTTGGTAAGGTAAAACAACACAAATGTATTATTCCGCCATCCTGTAAATGGGTTCCACCAAATTAAAATTAAGTTGCCATAACAGCTGACTTCTTCTAGGCTCTCCATTTTCTTCCCTTTGGCAGCTTCCACAGATGGCCCACCCTGGCTGGTAGCTCCTTTGGTCTATTATCAAAGCCACCAAGGTCACAACTCTAACCAATTTCCCATTGTCACATCTCCAACACTCTTTTCTACTCCTCTTCTACTTTTGATGACCATGTGAGGGAGTATGTAATTCATGTGCCAGAAAAACCCAATCCCATCTGCAAAATCTCATTGCCAGGTAAATTAAAATATTCAATTCACAGGTTCTCAGACATAAGACACAGATAATTGCCAAGGAAGAGAAATCTTATTTTCTCTGCCACAGTATCCAAGTAATATATATTATATTGTATGCATTGGTTCATTGTTTCATGGATATTTATGTTCTTGCTTTGTGTATAGTATAAAATGCTTGAATGAACATTATTATATAAGCTTTGGTGTGGATTTATGTTCTTATTCCTTTTGGCTACATAACTAGAGGTGGACATTCTGGGTCATACTGGAATTTTATGTTTAACAAACTGTCACATAGACTCAGCTATGACAGAGTTGAAATTAACTGATAAAGAATTTCAAAAAATTTTCAAGTATGTAATCTAGATAGATTTTTAAATAATTTCACATAAAATATATTATTTTGTTCTCCATTCTTTTACCATTGTATAGTACTTTCATTTGGGGGTATTAAGTCATCTTTGCATTTCTGGGATTAAATTCTACTTTGTCATGGTATTTCTTTTTTAAATTTTATTAGATCTGTTTACTTGTATTTTTATGGTTTTTTATCTGATTTATTCACTTTTAGTATCTTGAGTTTACAAGAATTAGATAATCTAAGTTATTTAACTGTTTGCCATTCAGTTGTTCATGGTGTTTCTTTATAAGCCATGATGTTTCTGTAAGATCTCTGGTGATGTCCCTTCTTAATTTTTTTATGTAAACTATAATTTCTTACCTTATATCATCAGCTTAACTAAAATGTTAGTTTTTTTTTTTTTACTCTGACATTAGAACCAAACGGTTTTGTTTTATTCTCTACTGTCTTTCTGGTGTCTGTTCTAGTGGAATCTATTTTTTTCTGCAGTGGAGCCTCTGAACTTCTCATTGGTGTAGCCTGGCATAGTCACGATTTTTCTGCCTAATGGGAGTGACTAATTTTAGCTTTGCTTTTTTGATTATTTTTTTTACACCCTCATCTTTTTGTGAGCTTCTGGCTGGTCTGAATCTACAGTTAGCATACTTGATTATTAGCCTGCATTAATTACAAGGTAAGTAACATATTAATTTAATAATGCCCTAAAGGAGAGCCTGATCTAGCTGAACCCAGGTCTCTTGGAAGGATAAATTATCTGTCTGCTATGGTGCAGAGCCCAGGTAGAGGGGAATGAGATTCCCTTTCTGTTGGCCACTTTACACAAATACTTTCTGTATAGCAAAAGCCATGTATGGTGTGGGGATGTGGAACTGGTACCATAACTCAGTTGATGCTATCTCACCTACTTGGCATCTCAGAGAAGATGAGATTGTCCTAAGAAAGCTGGCAGACATGGGAACTGTTACTTGGCTGGTAAGCTCACTGGAACACCCCTTCTGCCACAGGGAGTTGTGGCAGAAAAGAGCACCACATGCTTCTCAATTGCCCTTCCCAGATCTTCCCTACACAGCAGGACTGAGGACACGGGTGCCAAGTAGCTCTGGTGCTCACATGATGTGGGCCTCTCTTCACTGTGGTAAATAGCACTTTACAATGTTTGAGGGTTACCAAGACCACTTAGAATAGTTTTTCCTCACCGATGGGCTGGGGAGTATCAAGTAGAGATCAGCTACTGAGACCACGGGGGAAGTCGTCCCACCAGAGCAAAGCCCCTATGGCACAGCCTCCCTTTGTTCCTAGCGAGTTTCCATAAATTTCATTGAATAACTGTCTCTCAATTAGTTGTCAGCCCTTTGATTAAGCCCCAAAGATGTTGGATGACTGTGCTCATTAGTTTTATTAACTTAATATGTGTCTCTCCAGGGGACAGGTTTCCCCTAGCTCCTTAAACCACTTTTGTGGACTATATGTTGTATCTTTTAGGATTATTTAAGTCCTCTTTTAATAGTAAAAATTAATAAAAGCCAGCAGCATTCACAAGAATATTCTTAGTGTTATTGTATAAAGCTTCTAGCTCATCCATCTGGGCATGGCTTCCGGCACTTGTTTTCTTAAATTGTTAAGATTCCCCCAACTCCTCCCCTGCCACACACACACACACTCCTGGTATTTGTAAGTTCTTGCACCACATTCTCTGGCTCCAGCTGTGGTCTGTTTCCACATAGGGTGTAATTATTAGTACAACTGATCATGCCCTGTCAGCATTCCTTTTATACAAGCTGGATACATATGTGAGTAAAAACAACTTTTCCTTTTCGTTTATTCCATTTTATTTTTGTACAGGGAAGTATTAAGACCGTGGAAATGGTTTTCTGCAAGCTACTCTCAATCCTTTTCTGCACACCTACTTTTATGATAGCCAGCAAGAATCTGTTACCTTTACTCTGCTATTATTTTTAGCAGGGTATAGTATGAATCCCCAAAGATACCATTTTATCTTGGCCAAAAATATTTCCAAATTGTTCAAATACAAATATAAAAATGCATTTTCCAAAATTTACTAATTTATTTTTTAGATCTTACATTTCTCAAGGTGCTGGTTTGCTAGAGCTATTGAAATTAAGTATCACACATGGGGTAACTTGAAAATCAGATATTCTTTGCTTATGGTTTTGCAATCTATAAATCCAAGTTCAAGCTGTTCATAGCACTGGTTTCTTCTGAAGACTATGAAAGGGAATCTGCCTCATGCCTTTCCACTCATTTCTAGTGGTTTGCTGACAATCTTTGACATTACTTAGCTTGTCAAAGCAGCTCTTCATTCTCTGCCTTTATCTTCACATGTATGATACCTGCTTAGCATATGCTAAAATTTCCCCTTTTAAAAGGACACATTAGGATCTCAGTCTACCCATTAGTTATCATCTTACTAATTAAGTCTGCAATGCTCTGGTTTCAAAAGGATCACATTGTGAGGTACTGGAGGGGTTCAACATTGGATTTTGGAAGGATAAAATCCAATTCATAATCTCCAGTGACTTAGTTTATATATTTACTAACTCACATTCCTTTCCAGGCCATAGATTAACTTGCTGGAAATAAGAAAACTAAATGTGAAGAAACAAAGGAGTAGTGAAAATAGTATTAATTACACAGTTTTCCTAAAGACCCCCTAAAAATGTTTTAATGGAAGGTGCCCAGTCCAGTTGTGACTCACGGACATATGTCCTACACATCCTTGACATCTAGATCTTTGTGTGAGGATTGAAGAAGACCTGGGTCTCATGAGAGGCATCATTCACTTTGATCTCAGAGCAAACAATGCCCATTTTAGGACAACGTTCACAAGTGACAGGAATAATGAGAAAATTAAAAACCATAAACCTGCCAGATCTCTGCTTCTCTTTGTTTAATGCGCTCAGGAAACTCTCAGAGGTTGTGAATTATCCAGGAAGCTTACAATGATAAACTGATCAAGTACTTTAAAATCTCTTCACTTTTTTCCCTTTTTCTCAGTCTCATCAAATACAACATTAAAACGCCCTCTGGGTTCTAGAGAGCAAGGAAACATGGCTTCCTTAGTTCCCCACTAACGCAGCAATGAAGCCTAGGGCACAAGGACAGTCACCAGGAAGCTCTTATGTGTAGACGCCAGCAGCCACATCAAAAGAGAGCATGTGAGTTTTCAATACCACTAAAAAAAGAGTTCAACACACTTTTGGTTGTGGGATCTCTAGCCTGAATTCCATAGAGCCCCAAACTCAAAAGTGAAAACTATGGAGTGGGCACAGTGAGATACAAGAGAGATCTGGGGTTTGAGAGGGATCTCTAATATTCATAGGCAACAGAAGAAATACCAGAGGTCTTTCCTTTTTCTCCATTCTCTCACTCAGCAATTTAGTATTGACTATGGCTACTCCTTTGTGCAGTTATAAGACTGAGGTGCTGTGACCATCATCAGATCCACAAAGCAAATATATATATATATATATATATATATTCTGGCTCTTTGCAGGAAACGTTTGTGGGGCATCCAAGAAATCCTCCCTGGACGCCCCTGGAAACATTATTCACAGTGAGTGATTTCTGAGTCACGTCCACTGAGACAGGCCCGGAAAAATGGGCAGCCAGGGTTCTATCAGCCAGGTCAAATGATGACAGTTCTCTGAGAAAGGTGTCTCTGGCAAGTCCAATCTGTCTTCTGCAGCGGCTGACAGACTGCTAGTTTTCCCTTGGATTGTGGGGCTGTTGCTTTTCAGGGCTTCCGTGGCACTGGGGAGAGGGGCAGGTAGGTTATGGCAGCTGAAATGCTATAATCCTCTCTTGCTGAGATACAGCCAGTTTCCTTGCATAAGTGCTCTTTGGATTCTTGTGAATTCTTAGTTAATTTCCAGAGTTCTGAAAATTCTTATTGTTAGAAGTTCTGCCAATGTTCTTGCTTCTTTTCTAAAATATTCCATCTTCTAAAGTTCTCTGTCATGTCTCTTGATGTCCCCTTGTATGTGATTTTTAATATAGATATTTATCAATGTATATTATTTGTCATTATATATATTATTCTACTGTTATGACAGATAATATATTTTCCATATTTTTCTTTATTTATGATAACTAATATTCTAACACTTTTTCTTTCTATTACATAAGATTTTTTATTTTTTATTTATTTATTTTTATTTTTTATTTTTTATTTTTGGTGGTACTGGGGGTGGAACCCAGGAGCCTTCTACCTCCATGCTACACTTCCAGACCTATTTTGTATTTTATTTGGAAACAGGGTCTCTTAAGACAGCTAAGGCTGGCTTCGAACCTGTGCAATCCTCCTGTCTCAGCCTCCCAAGTGAGGGGATTACAAGCGTGTGCCACCATGCCCGGCTCCTATTTTATATTTTATTTGGAAACAGGGTCTCACTAAGTTGCTGAGAGCCTCAGTAAGTAGCTGAGGCTGGCTTCAAACTGGTGTGATCCTCCTTTCTCAGTCTACCAAGGGTGGGGATTACAAGCGTGCAACACCACGCCCAGCTTCTACTACATAGGATCTAAAGTCTATTTTTTGGTAGTAACAGAGACACGAGTCGTTATACCTCCAATCTCACAGGAGGCTGAGGAAGAAAAATCACTTGAGCTCAGGAGTTTGAGACAAGCTTGAGCAGCATAGCAATACCTCCATTTAAAAAAATTAAGTTTGTTTTTCTCATTTGACAATTTCAGAGTTATCCTTTAGATTTTATCATGCAGATTTAACTTTTAACAGTGTTTAAAGTAAAACAGCATCTGAATGCTCCATCTCTTTCAAGGACTTTTAAACACTTAGATGGCAATTATATACCATTTGCATGGTATTTTCTTCTAGTATCATTTGTCTTCGTTTCAAATCCCATGAATTAAATGTTATCTTTATGCCTGTATTTTAACATATTAGCTGCATATGCACATATTTGTTTCCTTACTTATCATTATTTTTGTATAATACACTATCATTCTCAAGTCATGTATCTCTGTAGTCACCAAATTATTTAGATATTCCATTATAGAACATCCTTTGATGACAGATCTGAAATTTACTTTTATTCTGAGAAATCTGTTTCAATAGATCATAAATCTTGATCTTTCCATATGATAAATTGGACGTGAATTTGTAAATGAATATATTCATGGTTTTAATATTTCTGATCCATGATGCAAACAGGTTTAACTTCTGAGCTAGTCAGGTATCTCAAAAGATTTTCATTTTATTTATTTTTTCAGAAACATAGAAAGAGATTTAGGAAAGTAGTAAATATACTTTCAGAGGAAAATATGGACCACCCCAAAAGTAAGAAGAGACCCTTTGAGAGTGCGGGGCCCTTATTATATAGGGGACTTTGGTGAGAGTTGGGCAGAAGGAGGCAAGGATGACTTCATTCTGGTGGTCACAGGGGATTTAAGGTGTTCCCTTTGTCTTCTAGATCTTGACCTTCATTGTTTTATCAACAGGTACCTGTTTTATTTAAACTCTTTGAGAACAGCCAGCAATGTCTGAGGAGATTTTCTTTAGTAGTGTCCAAGATTTGTCCCTCATGTGACTCTTGTCTGATAAACAGATACCTCCTTAAGGAGAGTTGACAGAAAATGTTGGATATAAAAGGACTTGTTGCAAGCTTCCATATTAAAGTTACATTTCTTTATTTACCCTTATGTTCCTTTTCTACCCATTAATTTCTTCGATCCTATCTCATCCCCCAAAGTGTTTCCTTAATCTTAAAGGTTGATAAGGGTTCCATCTTGCTTCAGGCTGAGAAGCAGTGTTTGCTCTACCTAGACAAGGATAAAAAGTCTCCTCCTAACTTATCTAAAAAAACAGAGGGAAACTGGCCTCAGTTGTTAAGATGGGTTTATTATGGGTTATTATAGTCAGGCCACAAGTTAATTCCACTGAAAACACAGGTTCAGGAATAAGGAGATCCGTAGATGGTTTCTGTTTTATGTGACTACAAATTTGGTGCACCCACTGTGCCAAGACTACTGTTGAAATGATGAGTGAATGCTTCTAAGCCTGATTATTTTGGTCTGTTAATCTTTTCATCTGTTAATCTCTTTTGTTATGGTATCATGACTGCAGTGGGCACTTACATGGGAATCCGACATATTAATACATTGTATTATAATCAAGATATATTGCTAAAATGATTACCCTAACTCTTTATCCTGGACCATCCACTGATTAGCATTCTAAACTGAAAGCCAGGGAGGCAGCCCATTTGTAATAGACCATGAGTTAATGTGTATCTATATTAAATATAAGTTATTTATATTTATAAAATACATAATATATATTTATACATATATATAAAATATGTTTTATATATATTTATGAAGAGTCCTCATGGGAAAAGACCTGAAGATGCAGCTTACAATTTAGCATATCGAGTGCTATGATTCTGTTCATTAGCAATAATAATTTGCCTACTATAATTATATGCCCCTCCTACCCATCTTTTTGTTGTTGTTGTTATTGTTTTTTGGGTCTGGGGATGGAACCCAGGGGCATTTGACTTCCGAGCTACACCCCCTGCCCTATATTTTATTCTTTATTTTGAAACTGGGTCTCACTGTGTTGCAGAGGGCCTCACTAAGTAGCTGAGGCTGTCCGCAAACTGCGATCCTCCAGGTCTCAGCCTCCCAAATGCTGGGATTATAAGCATGCACCACCACGCCCGGCTTTTTTTTTTTGTTGTTGTTGTTCCTATATGTTTGGCAGAATAATTTATGAATTAAGCATCTTGTTTTTCTTTAGATGTAAGGTTGTCATATTCTCTTCACAACTTTATGGGAGACTTCATCAAAATTTTAGGCATCTTTTAAAGATCACCATTAATCAAATGGACCAGTTAGACACATATAGAATATTCCACCCAACTACAAAAGAGTTCATGTTTTTCTCAGCTGCTCAAGGAACCTTCTCCCAAATAAATCACATTCTGGGCCACAAAGTGATCACTAGCAAATTAAAAAAAAATGTGACATACTTCCCAGTATCATTTCAGACCATAATGGAATGAAACTAAAAATCAACTCTAAGAGGACCCAGAGAAACCACATAAACATGTGGAGACTGAACACCACACTGCTGAATGAAGAATGGGTCATAGAAAAAGTAAGGAGTTCCTTTTCCCCCACATCCTCGCCAGCATTTGTTGTTGTTTGATTTCTTTATGCTTGCCACTCTGACTGGGGTTAGATGGAATCTCAGTGTAGTTTTGATTTGCATCTCCCTGATGGCCAGTGATGAAGAACATCTTTTCATGTATCTATTGGCCCTTTGTATCTCTTCTTTTGTGAAGTGTCTATTTAGTTCATTTGCCCATTTCTTGATTGGGTTGTTTGTTTTGCTAGTGTAGAGTCTTTTGAGCTCTTTGTATATTCTAGATATTAGCCCCCTATCAGAATGGTGGCTGGTAAAGATCCTTTCCCATTCTGTAGGCTATTGATAGTTTCCTTTGATGAGAAGAAACTTTTTAGTTTGATGCTATCCCACTTGTTTATTCTTGCTTTAATTTCCTGAGCTTTGGAGGTTTTGTTGAGAAAGTTACTGCCTGTGCCAATATGTTGTAGTATTGAACCTATGCTCTCCTCTACTAACTTCACAGTCTCAGGTCTAATTTCTAAGTCTTTGATCCATCTTGAGTTGATTCTTGTGTTTGGTGAGATATAGGGGTTTAGATTCATCTTTTTACAAATGGTTAGCCAGTTCTCCCAGCACCACTTGTTGAAAAGGCTGTCTTTTCTCCAGTGAATGTGTTTGGCCCCTTTGTCAAAGATTAATTAACTAAAGATGTGTGGGTTTGTTTCTGTGTCTTCTATTCTAATCCACTGGTCAGTATATCTGTTATTGTGCCAGTACCATGCTGTTTTTACTACTATTGCTCTATAGTATAGTTTGAAGTCTGGGATTGTAATGCCTCCTGCATGTTTCTTATTGTTGAGAACTGGAACTCTTTTACACTGTTGGTGGGAATGCATAGTAGTACAGCCACTATGGAGATCTGTGTGGAGATTCCTAAGAAAGGTGGGAATAGATCCACCATATGATCCAGCTCTACCACTCCTGGGTATCTTTCCAAAGGGGTTGAATTCAGAGAACTACAGCAACATATGCATACCTATGTTCATAGCAGCACAATTTGTAATAGCCAAAATATGGAACAAACCCAGATCTCCATCAACAGATGAATGGATAGCAAAACTTTGAGAAATACACACAATGGAATTCTATTCAGCCATAAAGAAGAACAAAATTATATCATTTGCAAGAAGATGGAAAGCCCTGGAAAACATTATGTTAAGTGAGATCAGCCAAGCGCAGAAGGAGAAGATACACATGTTTCCTCTAATATGCCCAAACTAGGAAACACAAAGGATACCAGTAGGACTCCAGATAATGGAGGGGAAATATCAGCAAAGTCTGAATGGAAAGATAGGAGAGGAGGAAGGCTTATCTTGATTAATGAGGTTCTACATCTGAATATGTGTAAAATTATGAATATGACATGGTTAACCTGGACAACCATTGGTGGGAGGGGGGAAGGGAAAATGGGGGCGGGGGGGGGAAAGGGCACCAAATATAGTTTAAATGTGAACTATTTATATTCAATAAAAATTGTTAAAAGAAAAGAAAAGAAGTAAGGAGTGAAATCAAGAAATTTCTAGAAACAAAAGAAAATAGAGATACAACATATCAAAACCTCTGGGACACTTTGAAAGCAGTATTAAGAAAATTTCATAGCACTGTTGCTCACATAAGAAAAACAGAAAGCATCAAATAAATAACCTAATTACACACCTCAAAGTCCTTAAAAAACAGAAACAATCTAACCCCAAAGCCACTAGAAGACAAGAAATTATTAAAATCAGAGCAGAAATCAATGAAATAGAGAATAAAAATAACAGTACAGAAAATCAACAAAACCAAAATCTGGTTTCTCAAAACAATTAACAAGACACATAAACCACTAGCCAACCTAACCAAAAGAAAAATAAAAAGAGAGAGAATCAACTCAAATTATGAAGATAAGAGATAAAAAGGGAGATATTACTGCTGACAGTATAGAAATCCAGAGGATTATCAGAAACTACTTTGAAAAACTATACTCCAACAAAATGGAAATCTGGAGGAAATTGACAATCTTCTAGATAAATACAACCTGCCTAAAGTGAGTCAAAAAGATATAGAAAATTTAAACAAACCAATAGCAATCAAAGAGATTGAAACAGCCTACCATCAAAGAAAAGCCCAGGACTAGATGGTTTCCCAAGTGAATTCTATAAAATCTTTATAGAAGAGCTAATCTAGATACTCCTCAATCTATTTTGTGAAATAGAAAAAAAAAGTGACTCTCCCAAATACATTATATGAAGCCAACATCACATTAATACCAAAACCAAATAAAGACAGTTCAAGGAAGGAAAACTACAGGCCTATATCTTTGATGAACTTGGATGCTAAACAAAGTACTAGCAACACACATTCAAAACCATATCAAGAAAATTAGACACCACAACCATGTAGGGTTCATTTCAGGGATGCGAGGATGGTTCAACATATGAAAATCAATCCATTTAATTAATCATATAAACAGAACCAAAGACAAAAATTACAAAAGCATTTCAATAGACACTGAAATCATTGGATAAAATCCCACATCCATTTATGCTAACAGCACTGCAGAGAATTGGGAAAGAAGGAACATACTTCAACATCATAAAGACAATCTACAAAAGACCCACAGCAACATCATATTAAATGTGGAAAAACTAAGAATTTCCCCTAAAAACAGGAACAAGGCAAGGGTGTCCATTATCACCACTTCTCTTCAATATAGTACTTGAGATCTAACTAGAGCAATAAGGCAAGAAAAGGAAATCAAAGGAGTACAAATAGGAAAAGAAGAACTCAAGCTTTCACTATTTTCAGATGACATGTTACTATACTTAGAAAACCCAATGAACTCAACTAAAAAGGCTTACAGAATTTATTATGAAATTCATCAAAGTGTCTGGATATAAAATCAGTCTTAAAAATCAGAAGTTTCTCTGTACACCAACCATAAATCCACTGAAAAAGAAATCCAGGAAACACTTCCACTCAGGATTTCCCACAAAAAAATTAAAATTCTTTGGAACAAACTTAACCAAAAAGATAAAATACCTCTACAAAGAAAATTATAAAACATTGAAAAAAGAAATAAAATAAGACCTTAGAAAATGGAAAGATTTTCCATGTTCATGGATAGGCAGAATAAATATCATCAAAATCACCATACTTCCAAAAATGATCTACAGATTCAATGCAAAACCCATTAAATTACCAAGGTCATTTCTCACAGAGAAAAAGCAGTCCTTGAATTCATTTGGAACAACAATAACAACAACAACAAAAATAGCCAAAGTAGTTCTCAGCAACAAAAACCATATAGGAGGAATCACAATATCTGGCTTTATACTAAACTACAGAACCATAATAATAAAAGCACCATAATACTGGCACAAATACAGATAACAGATACATAAGTCAATGGAGCAGAATAGAAGACTCAGAAACAAATCCACACACTTGAAGATATTGATTTTTTTACAAAGGGACCAAAAACATACACTGGGAAAGAGAAAGTCTGTTCAACAAATGGTGTTGGCAAAACTGGTTAACCATATGCAAAAAAATGGAAGAAAACCCCACATTCTCACCCTGCACAAGAGTCAATTCAAGATGGATCAAAGACTTGGAAATTATACCAGAGACTTTGAGGCTCTTTGAAGAGGGCATAGGTCCAAAACTGCAACACATAGGCACAGATAAAAAACTTTCTCAACAAGACCCCAAAGGCACAAGGAACTAGAAGGTGAATCAATATGTGGGATTGCATGAAACTGAAGAGCTTCTGTACAGGAAAGGAACTATTAAAAACCTCAACTGAGAACCAACAGAATGGGAGAAAATTTTTGCCAACTACTCTTCCAATAGAGGACTGATATCTAGAATTTAAAGAGAAACCAAGAAACTCTACACTAAGAAAACAAATAACCCAGTCAAAAAATTGGCAAGTGAAATAAATAGATACACCATGAAGGAAGAAATTCAAGTGGCCAATAAATGCATGAAAAAATGTTCAACATCATTGGTAATCAGAGAGATGCAAATTAAAACTACCCTGAGATTTCACCTAACTCCAACTAGAATGGCCATCATTCAAAACCAAACAACAACAGATGCTGGCAAAGATTTGGAGAAGTGGGAACTCTAAAACATTGTTGGTGAAACTGCAAATTAGTGCAACCACTTTGGAAAACAGTATGGAGAATCCTCAGAAGAATGGGAACAAATCTTCCATTTGATCCAGCAATACCACTTCTGGGTATCTCCCCAAAAGAAAGGAAACCAAACTTCCAAACTAATGCATGTGTATCTATGTTCATAGCTGCACAATTCACCATAGCCAAACTATGGAACCAACCAAGATGTCCATGAACAGATGAATGGATTACAGAACTGTGGGATATGTACACAATGGAATTTTACTCAGCCATAAAGAAGAACACAGTTACATCATTTTCAGGGAAATGGATGGAACTGGAGGACATTATGCTAAGTGAGATTAGTCAGTCACAAAAAATAAGAAATCGGATGCTCTCTCTAATATGTAAAAACTAGGGAGAAATAAGTCATAGAAGGAACTCTAGATGAAGAAGGAGACTCTAAAGATGAACAAATAAGGTGACCTGATGGGATGGGAGGGGATAAAAGGGAAATTCTCTAATGCATGTGATGTACGTAAACAAACATCAAAGTCAGTCACTAAGCCAAACATGAGAAGGAGGGAGGGGGAGGGACTGGGGTGGGACTTGGGTAAGGTCTAATTGGATGATGTGTGCATGTATGCCTCGACCATCTTGTACCCCGTTAAAATGTATGACTACAATGCGCCAATAAAAATTTTTTTTAAATCTAGGCATCTTTAAGAATTTATATTGTTAAAATGTAGTTATCTGTCTTATAAAACATAAAAGAAAGTTTTGAGCTTCAGTGCAATTATAAATTTAGAATAATTTAATTATAATTGTAAACACAGTAAGTTTGAGGCATAAAAGTTGAAGGTATAGAAGAGCCACATAATCAGAGAAGCATGAATCTTTGGAAAAACTGGTTCAAAGAAAACCATTTTCCAAACAGAAACATCTCCATTTTTGTACGATTACAGAAAGCTACAAATAGACTATTTTGTATCTAAACCATTATAAACTTTGGTGTTAATCTGCTAATGCAACTGTTATTCTAATTCACTGCCCTTTGAATATAATAGTTGCAAGTAGTCTCAAACTTTCAGGAACTATTGCTTTCATTACTTTTTGTGAGAATTTAAAATTGGGAGATCTATTGATATCTTTTTCTTATAAAACTTTACAAAAATGTTATGATTATAAATTAAAATTACAATTCATAATTGTATTTTGCCTCAGGCCTCAATAAATATTTGCCAAATACATGTTTCCATATTCACCCTATTAGATGTCACACTTGTGTTCAATTATTAATTCTCCTCCTATGAAACAATCCATGCCCATTTAGTAAAATATGAGGACTTTGGCTTCGGATTAGGGATTTTAATTTTCATCCTAGAACGTATAATATACTTTGAAATTGTATATATATTTGTGACTTGTTATTATGGTTTTGGAAGGCTTTGAATTTTAATCTATCATTAGCTATGTCTATTATATAACAAGTGGGCCTATAGTGACTCTGAGGAGTTCATATATATATAAATTTCCTGGCTGTGAATCCAGATTATTTTGCTTTTGCTTTCTTTACATATTTTGAAAATATTTTAGTGGGTGCACACCGATAACCTCAGTACATGTCAGGGTGAGACAGAAGAATCTCAGGTTTGAGTCCAGCCTAAACAATGTAGGGAGATCATGTTACAAAATGAAATCAAATAAATAAACAACAACAACAAGGCTGAGTGTGTAGCTCTAAGGCAACATATAGCTTGGCTCAATCCCCAATACCAAAGAAAATTTATTACTTTCTATTTTTCTTAGTATGAAGAACCTAACTTTGCAGCCTATTTTTTATAGTACAGATGTTAGCCTTCTTTATTTTCTCCTTTTGATTTACATGTTGAATTATTCTATCATTCATTAGTTCATTCAAAAAATATTTACTGAGTAGTTATTTCACCTGGCTTCTTATAGGATGGCTTTCTCCCTAGGTCATAGAGTGGGCGACTTTGAAAACTAAAACAAATTTTCTGCATCTCTGATTGTCCTGTTGACTAATACGAAGTGCTCTTTTCCCCAAGACCTCATTGTAATGGCCTACGAAGATCATCACACTGGTCATTTTTAATGAGTGGTGCTACGTTAGAATTAACATCACAGAAGTCTAAGGCTCCCCTTCAGCTTGCTTGCTTACTTAGGTCCCCAGATGGACCAGAAAATGAACTCTAGTCTTTAGGTTGATGAAGACATTAAGTATAAAATCATATTCAGCGCAATTTGTGTTTCACTCTCTACTTCTCATCAGCTCTAATGAATATTTTTAAATTGTCCCCCTATGCCAAGGATAGTAATCTGTGGCTCATTAAAAATGACAGCAATCTTCAGACAGCCTGCCTTCAGGAGATGTGTTGATGGAAGAGTCCTTGTCAGCTACCGTCATTTATTCCTCTTGCTTGTGCAGTTATTGACTATGCTGTATATTTTCCTCCTTAAAAGAGGAGTGTGAAAAAACTTCATAGGTCAACTTGGAAGTTTACTTTGTAAGATTCCTTTTATAATAAGCAAGTTGGGGCCATTGTTTTATTTGGGGGGGGGGGGCTGGGGATGGATCCCAGGGACATTCTACCTCTGAGCGACCCCCCAGCCCTATTTTTATTCTTTACTTTGAAACAGGGTCTCACTGAGTTGCAAAGGGCCTCACTAAGTAGCTGAGGTTGTCTGAGAACTGTGAACCTCTGGTCTTCGCCTCCCAAATGCTGGGATTACAAGCGTGCACCACCACGCCTGGTGGGGGCAACTTTTTTTTTTACCAATAAGTTAAAAATTGTGAAGTTATGCTTGACTTGATAATCAAGTAGTTAATTAAAAATAACCTGATCTATAAGAACTTAAAGAAAACAGTAGAAATTAAAATTCTCAAAAGAAATTAAAATTCATATATATATATATATGGTTCATGCTGTTATGCAATAATCCTAAATACAATTTTGATACTAAACAATATATTTATTAAATGCCTCTGGTTAACTTGTACTTATCTAGATTCTAGGTAACACTTTGTACTAGAATATGAATATTTTAAATATATGAAAAGTTTCAAGTTGGCAATCACAGACAATTGAAGATCATCTCCCACATATTTGTTTTTCTACTTAAATTTTCATCTTCTTAATTTGACAAAGCTGATTGCTTTATGTAATAACATTCCTACCCATGTTGCCACTGTAATTGTGTCACTAAACCCCTACAATGCCATCTCCCAGAATATCTTCCGATCTCTTGACTATAACATTACGCATAGAAGATGCAATTTCTATACTTAATGTCTACTCCAGAATCTTCACCTGGGCATCCTCCTCTGCACCTTTACCACCGTCCTGAACAGATGCTCTGTTGTCTATTCTAGCACTCTGTGCTTGTCGTGAAGCCAAGTATTGATTTGTATTTTATCCACTTCTATATGTATCTCTTCTGATAAAATCTGAGCTCCTAAGGTTAGGATCTTATTTTATGAATTTTTTTTAGTTACTAGTACATGACCCATTACTGGGACATTCCAAGAATAAATGAAGTAAGCAAAGCAGTGAGAAAATTAATTGAAAAAAATTAATGCTTTGATTCTCAACTAACGAATAGAGATAGCCCAGCGTGATTGGTGAGACGGTTTGGTACTTGTGATGAGAGCCTTGGGGTGACGACCGGCTCTCACTGTACTGCTGTTTGCTGACTGGCTATGAGCGGATGGCTGCTGCTCCTGCCACAGGGAGAAAATGGGCAAATATGTGATACAATGTATACAGTGATTTGTTCCATTGTAGTAATCATTTTACTGAATATGAAAATACATCTGGTTCATGTCACCATAACAAAATGCATGGTACAGACTACTTATGAATAAAAGGCTTATTTCGCTCACAGTGTGGAGACTGAAGTCCACATGGCCTCGTGCAGGTACTGTGGCAGGGCTGCTCCTGGCTTCAGCATCTGCTGTCACAAATGATAGTTGTGGGAAAGAGGACGGGGAAGAAAGTGATTGCATCTTGAATCAAGAGCAGGGGGCGTGGAAGGACTGCCACTGTCTCTTTCTAACTGTCCTTCTGTGAGAACTCAAGGAGTCACACGTATAGTGCCTTCAAAGAGGGTGCCCTGGAACCGGAGGGCTCTCCACCAAGCCCCAAGCAAGTTAACATGCCAGCTCACATAGTTACCCACAGTAAACCCTGGAAAGTTTCACCACCTTCCAATATCATCACCCTGCTTTTAATCACTTGAAACTTTGGGGTGACCCAAATCACATTTAAGCTATAGTAATATGTATCATATTACATCATGTTTATACCTTAAACATACACAACAAATTAATCTTTAAAAACATTGAAGTTCCAATGATCTTGCAGTCAACCTGATGGCATAGACAACTGATTTGAAATATTTTTTCATGAAATCATGGCTGATATTGTCTGGGTGTGGTTTAAAATACAAACCTTAATTTCCCCTTTTCTTCAGCTGGAATAATAAACAAGATAGATTTTGCCTCGACCTAAGAGAAAAAAATTTACTGTACTGTTCCATATAAAATGCAATTTATTTTTGCCTAAAATATTTTCTCAGGCAAAAACCATATTGCTTCAATGGCCAGATGCTGGCATCTGTGTCAAGAGAATGGTTGGAGTTCAGAGAGCAATGTCCCATAGCATGGCACTTTATCACACTGAGTACTTCGACCTGAAGGGCACTGGGAAGTTCTCAGCAACCAAGTCTCTCACTGACTCTCCTTCTCCAGTTCCCTTTCTCTCACCAGACAGAAACCAGGATTTATCTAAACTGAGATGTCTAGAAGCTAGAACCTCTTCTCCCAAAGCCACAGTAAAATACAGAAATATTACGCCAAATTTCTCCCACCTTTCTATGTAAGTATTTTTCATAAAGAATCCTATGACCTACTTTGTCTGCTTTGAGGGTTTGATGGTGGAGCATCAAACCCTCATTGCAAAGGGCTCCTACTCCGTAGTAAGCAGGAAGGGATGTTGCACAGACAGCGGCTAGATCCAGGCTTCTGAACCTGCTCTTAATCACACTCTGCCATATGGTGAAACAGATCCCCTGTGAAATTAAAAGCTCCTGGAGCCTGGTGTGGTGGTATACATTTGTAATCTCAGTACTTGGGAGGCTGAGACAGGAGGGTTGCAGGTTTGTAGCCAGACTCAGCTACTTAGTGAGACCCTGTTTAAAATAAAAAATAAAAACCAGGGATGGGAGGTATAGCCCAGAGGTAGAATGCCCCTGGATTCAATTCCAGTACAGAAAAAAATAAGAATAAAAAAGAAATTAAAAGCTCCAAATTATTTTAACTTCGGACTTATTCATACTGAATATGGAGGCTGAGCAGCTACGCCTGTCCTTGATGAACACCTGGGGACCTGAGACTGGCTTGCTCCTGATCAACACAGCCTCGCCAAGTTGACATGTGTATTTCCTGCCTTTTATCCCACTGAATCTTCCCTCCTGTTATAAAAGCTTTCCCACTTACTAAGTCCCCAAAGATGGAGATTTGTAAAGAAAAAGATCTCCCCTATTTTCCTCGAAGTGTGATTTGAGTAAGATCTGTTCCACCCCATGGTGGGCAGTGAAATTTTTCCTCCCCAATCTCAATGGCATTCCTGGAATTCATACATTGATTATTTCACATTGTAAATTCCTGTGTCCCCTGTTGTACTGAAAACAGCTCATTCTGCATGTTTGTTGTTCAATAATTGTTTATCGATAGATTAATATTTCTGGGTGTTCTTGTGTTAAAACAACAAGGAAAGCTTTATTTTGAACCATTTTGGTGAGGGAACAACTAGGCTCATCTCTAAGGGCATCATGAACTAGTGGAAATATATAGACAAAGAGCAGAAGAGGGCATCAAATTAAAAATTACAAAGAGAGCCGGGCATGGTGGCGCACGCTTGTAATCCCCGTGCTTGGGAGGCGGAGACAGGAGGATCACACAGGTTCGAAGCCAGCCGAGCTGGCTTAAGAGACCCTGTTTCCAAAAATAAAAAATAGGTCTAGGAGTGTAGCCCGGAGGTAGAAGGGCTTCCAAGAACCCCAGTACCACCAAAAATATATATATATAAAAATAAAAATAAAATAAAATAAAGTTAACCCTTTAACAACAAAAAAAAATTACCAAGGGAAAATTTCAGTATCAGTGGGGATTCTGGCTAATTGGACCTAAAACAAAACCTATGTCAGGAAGATCTGAATTTACCTTGGAGGACGAGGAACCTCAGTAGATGTGGGGTGGGGTGCTAAACTGACCAGATCGTGTGAATTTTATAAGGAAATACACAAAAAGTAGTAAAAGAAGATTGAGAACCTTGCCTAAAGTTTGGCCAAAAACAATCTTTTTCTGGTAGTGCAATAAAGTGCAGTCTTTTGTCTCAGAAAGCATGAAATATTAGGCATCATTCCTTGAGTATTTAAGTTTCTAATTCATTATGTTGTAAAAGCATCCAGCTGGTTCCTGAGGCCATGAGATTTAAGGAAGACTGGAGGCTTTGAAATATATGCAGACAAGACTGAATTTCATTCCTGCAGCTTCCTTTGTGAGCTGGGACGTGTTTCTTAACTTCCATCAACTTCAGTGTCCTCACACTGAAGGACACGGAACAGTGAGGCTGAAATGAATAACCCACACTATCAAGTTAACACAAAAGTTGGTAAAATAATAAAATATATCAGCGCCTCAGCAGCAGATATCAATCCTATCTTTCCATTCTATAGGAAATACAAGCGGGGGACTGGGAGGTCGTTTGGGGTTTGAAGCATAGGTCTTCTTTGCAAGTCAGATACGGAACCTAAATAGGATACCTCAAAGCAGAGCTTTCTAAATTTACAAAGATCACCGTGGTTGAATGAAAACTCTTAGTCGAGACTGAAGTCAATTCTCTTGTCTGTGTCATAGACATCATGAAAGGGAATGTAGCATGACTTTAGTGCAGATATCCGATATCTGAGTTTTACAACACCCTTTATCTTGTGGTAATTTTGTGCCAGATTTCCTGATACATACAGTTCCACATGTTGTAGACCAATAAGGGAAGACCAGGGCCAGGCTGCGTTACGCACCTTTTGTCCTTAAAGTATTTCTCATTATGATTGACTAAGTTAAAATTCTGATTTGTGTATATAATTTATTCTGAACTCATTACTTTGAATCAGTGGGTCCAGGTGCTTATATGAAATGTACACACTTCTAGAATTCTAGCTTTTGATGCCCAAAAGAGTCATCCAGTTAAGATGTGAGGCAAAAGGGAGAACTGGGTGTTGTGGCAAGCTAGAACATGACCCCCATGAAGCCTTAAGCTAGAACATGACCCTCAAGTTAGAACATGACCTCCATTAGGCCTAAAGCTAGAACATGACCCCCATGAAGCCTCACGCTAGAACATGACCCTCAAGTTAGAACATGACCTCCATTAGGCCTAAAGATAGAACATGACCCCCATGAAGCCTCAAGCTAGAACATAACCCCCATGAAGCCTTAAGCTAGAAGATGACCCTCAAGTTAGAACATGACCTCCATTAGGCCTAAAGATAGAACATGACCCCCATGAAGCCTCACGCTAGAACATGACCCCCATGAAGCCTTAAGCTAGAACATAACCCTCAAGTTAGAACATGACCTCCATTAGGCCTAAAGCTAGAACATGACCCCCATGAAGCCTCACGCTAGAACATGACCCCCATGAAGCCTCACGCTAGAACATGACCCCCATGAAGCCTCACGCTAGAACATGACCCCCATGAAGCCTTAAGCTAGAACATGACCCCCATGAAGCCTCACGCTAGAACATGACCCCCATGAAGCCTCACGCTAGAACATGACCCTCAAGTTAGAACATGACCTCCATTAGGCCTAAAGCTAGAACATGACCCCCATGAAGCCTCACGCTAGAACATGACCCCCATGAAGCCTTAAGCTAGAAGATGACCCTCAAGTTAGAACATGACCTCCATTAGGCCTAAAGCTAGAACATGACCCCCATGAAGCCTCACGCTAGAACATGACCCTCAAGTTAGAACATGACCTCCATTAGGCCTAAAGCTAGAACATGACCCCCATGAAGCCTTAAGCTAGAACATGACCCTCAAGTTAGAACATGACCTCCATTAGGCCTAAAGCTAGAACATGACCCCCATGAAGCCTTAAGCTAGAACATGACCCTCAAGTTAGAACATGACCTCCATTAGGCCTAAAGATAGAACATGACCCCCATGAAGCCTCACGCTAGAACATGACCCCCATGAAGCCTTAAGCTAGAAGATGACCCTCAAGTTAGAACATGACCTCCATTAGGCCTAAAGCTAGAACATGACCCCCATGAAGCCTCACGCTAGAACATGACCCCCATGAAGCCTTAAGCTAGAGCAAGACCCTCAAGCTAAAACATGACCCCCATGAAGCCTGGCAAGTGCAAATTATTGTAGACAAGGTGTAGGCAAGAGGCTACATTCTGGCTGCATCCAGCCCATTTCTTGAGCTACGATATTTTATCACATACTGTGTACACATGGTTTGTACCCTCTGGGAGTTCCAGAAAGGAGCTATTGAGAGGTGGTATAAAGTTTGAATTGGGGCATAGAGGGAGATTCTTAGGTCACTGTGGATGGGAGTTCTCATGAGACCCTTTTAGTTCTCACAAGACGTCATTGTAAAAGGAGTAAGCTGCCCCACTCACTCTGGTATGAGGTATGATCCCTGCTCTGGCACAGGCTCCAGCCATTACTGTCATATCATGAGGTGGTACCCTTGCCACAGAGCCTCACCAGGTTACTTGGACTTTGAATCTACAAACTGCGAGATAAATATTTTTGTCTTGGTTATCATTCTCACAACTATAATCCAAATAGACTGACTGCACAGTCTGCAGGAAGGAAGGCTTATCTGTGTGTAGAGTTTTGGGGATTCTGGTTGCAGTCCATGTGAGGCCAGGGTCTGAAGCTCAGGACGTGGTGGTGGAAAAGGGAGAGAAAATTCCCAAAGCTCTGCTTTCACATCATGGAGGCTGGAAGCAGAGCACCAGCAAGCAAAGGAAATCAAAGACAAAAGTACAGTCCCTAAGGCTACACCCAGGAACACACCTCCAACCATAACCCTTTGGCCTGGGTTTCCACTCAGAAAACCCATTACGATGAATTTATTTACTGGTGGATTGCAACCCACATAACTCAATTAAATCAACTCAGAACAGTAAAAAGTATGGGCTCTGCAGGGGGCATTCTCTATCTAATGATAGCACTCTTCTCATAAGTACCCACTGTCAGGTATTTTATCTGAGCGATACAAAGCTGGCCCATACACTCAGTACATGGCTCTTGTGTTTCTCAAGTCTCAGCAGCTGGGAGAAATCCCAACCACCCCATTTTGTCTAATACACCCGATAACACTTACTTGAGTTTCAGAATGAAGTTCCCAAGCTTTACTTCATATAAAAATACCCTGGTGTTCTTGTAAACAGATCTTTCCAAGGCCTGACTGAACAGTTTCCAGCAGCAAATGGCTCAGGAATGAATAATTTTAACAACCTCCCCAGAGCACTGAGGTAGGTATTTCTTGGACCATTCTGAGAAGCACTGTTGCTAATCAATGTAAGTGGTCTTAGAATTCAAATCCTAAAGGATATGCTATGCCATCCACTCCCACCAACCTAAATTTGAGATCAGATTTAAATAAATCATCAGTTTTTTTCTGGGCAGAAAACTTGTATTTTCTTCTATTTCCTTCTTTTAGGTAAAAGCTATTACACCAAAGGGTGAATCCACTATTGCACCTGGGTCCCCTGAGGTCAGCTCCCATCCAGGGAATTTATAATCTACTTGGAAATTCAAGTGAAGGAATAGCAAGAACAGTGATTAACCTATTGTTATTTATTATTGTTTTTATTATTGTTATTATTGGTCTGGGTTTTAAACCCAGGAGTGCACTACCTTTGCTAAACACCCCAGCCTCATTTTTTTAAAATTTAAAACGGTCTCACTAAGTTTCAGAGGATCTTGCTAAGTTGCTAAGCTAGACCTGAAATCTATTATCCTCCTGTTTCAGCCTCCCCAGTACTGGGATCACAGTATGCACCACTGCAGTAACTAACTAACCCATTCTTATGCAACTCCTTGCTCAAAGACTTAAAAGTACACACTGAAAATGGATGCATTGGTAAGCCCCTATTGCCTGATCATTCTAGATTTTAGAACATTATAGCATCCTTTCTTGGTGAGTGTGGCATTCTAAAATGTCCTGGTGAGGCCCTATGTCCCTTTATTCCTGGCTTTGAGTCTGACTCTCCTAGCTACAACTGAAGAGAAATTATGGTTTAAGAGAGAGGAGCATGCCAATCACACATGACTGATAGTATGCAAGGTTGTGGCATGCAAATAATTTACATGTATGGATTTAGTTCTTCTCCTAAGAGATGCACCATGCAGCTGGGCATGGTGGCACTTACTGGGAGGCTGAGACAGGAGGATTGAAAGTTCAAGTCCATCCTCAGCAACTTAGCAAGAGCCTGTTTCCAAATATAAAACAGTGCTGGGGATGTAGCTTAGAGGTACAGTGTGCCTGTGTTCAATCCCCAATGTCTAAAAAAGACAGGAGGAGAGACAGAGTTACCTGTGTGTGCTTAAGTGTGGTTCAGGAGAATATATAGAAATTACAGAGAGTCTACTAAATACTTCCATTCCATTGTAATTGCTTTGTATCTTCAAATATGAAAAACAAAAATGACAATGTTTTTAACAAAGAGATGTTAAGAATCTTTGTATTTGGCGTATTCACTCAACCTGGAAGACCCTAGAAAAGGCTGGATATAAAAAGCATACTTGTTAGTAGAATGGAGGCTGGTGCTGGGAGACCTAGAAGCACTTCTGTGAGAGACCCCGGCAGTGCTGCGGAAGTTCTCCAAGGTGATAGGTCTGCCATGTTGGAGTGCTGTTACTTTGTGGCCAAGAGAAAGGTGCAACAGAGCTTTTCTTATGGGCCCAGAGCGTGCATAATAGGGTTGGATATACTGCCATAAAGACTACCAATAGAAACATATCTGTATAAAATGACCTTGCTATTCCTTGGGTTGGACAGGCTTGGGATGATCCAATAGTCTCCTATAAATATCAAACAGCTCATACAGTCTTCTCTGCAAAGGAATTGGATAAGCTCCCTATATTCCCTGCCAGTTACAACTTTTCCCCTTCCAGGTCAGCAATGCAATATCTACTGTCCTGGGCCACCCACAAGACAGTCTTCCCATTTCACTCTCTGAATGGATTGTGTCCCTGTGACATCAAAGCTGGTCAGCTGTGCAGAATGCTCTGCGGCCCAGAATGGCAGGGGATCCACGCAGCAGGATGCAGAGACCCACAGAGTTCAGGGGTAGCCATACTGCCAGCCCTGTCACCTGGAAGATATATATACCATTTTCTGATATTTTTGTCTATGTTTTTCTCCTTTTTCTCACAGATTGTTATTTTTTTTTCTTTTTTCTTTTTTTTTTTTTTTGGTGGTACTGGGGTTCCTGGAAGCCCTTCTACCTTAGGGCTACACTCTCAGACCTATTTTATATTCTTTTATTTTATTTGGAATCAGGGTCTCTTAGGCCAGCATGGCTGACTTCGAACCTGCGCGATCCTCCTGTCTCCGCCTCCCAAGCACGGAGATTACAAGCGTGCGCCACCACGCCCAGAGTCAGATTGTTATTTTTAGAATTATTTGAGTAGAAATTTCCCATGTGCCCCTTACTTTTCTCATTACCAACATTCTCTACCAAATTGATTCACTTAGTAGAATAAAGGAACCAATACTGAAATATTATTATCATCTAGAGTCCATAGATGACTTGATCGTTCTCAAGATAATTATATTAGTGCATTTAAATTACATACCATAGTGAGGCTACAGAATTACCTACACATGGTGCATGGTGTATTTCTTTCCACTATTCACTCTAGCCCTGCCTCCTTTCCACATATGCTAGTGAAACTCGTAGTGATGGCTTTATATATTGTCATAGTAATTCAAAAGAATTAAAGCCAGACTATTACAGTACATATATGTCCATGTTTAGAGCAGCACAATTCATAATAACCAGATTATAGAACCAATCTGGCTATCTATGGTCAGAAGAATGGATAAAGGAGAAGTGGTGTATACACACAACAGAATTCTACTCAGCCATGAAGAGGAAAAATATTTAATTTGCAGAAAAAATGGATGTAACTAGAGATTATACGAGGTGAGATGAGCCCGTCTCCAAAGCCAGCAGCTGCATACTGTCTTTCATATGTGGAAGACAGAGAGAAAATAGGAAACATAAAGAACTTTAAAAATATGTAGAGAGAGAGACCTGTAGAAGAGTGAAGAATAATTTGTGAGGGCAGCAGGGAGGGGAAAATGGAGGGTTGAATGGATTCACTCCTGATGTCATGCCTTCCATGAACTGAACAAGTACGCGTGGCACATATACACCATTATATTATACAGAACTTCCTCCCTGCACCAGAAACCGCCTGTGTTCTGCCGAGTCTTCTCTTCCATACTACTCATCAACTTCTGATCAATGACGGGAATGGGGCTCCCATGGGTTTGGTTTACACTATTCCCAATGCCCAGCCCCAAGGGTTATGTGCATGTATGACTGTCTCACTTTGAACCTCACTATGATGCATAATTACAATGTGCCAATAAAATTATATAAAAATTCTATAGTCCGAAGATGCTAAGATGGCAACGGAGAGACGCAATGTCCCTCACTAGCTGAAGCAAACTTAGTTCAACTACTAAGAGAGAAGTGTCTTAATAAAGAAAAAATTAAACATATGATCCAAAACAGACTTGGGGAGTACGGCAGAAAAAATCCAGCAACTGATCTGCAAGATTCACCACAACACCCAAAGAAAGCAGACAGTGAGCTGAAGACTCAGCAGCCGGCGGAGTGCAGGCGCAGGCGCAGTGGCCTCAGGACTGCTGGCCCAAACGGGACTTTTGGGTCTATAACATTCCCAGAGAAGCTCTAAAGTCTGAAAGTGACCAGAGAGTTCCAATACCTGAAGTTGCTAGCGAACTGGAGCTCCTGAGCGGCACTCAACAAAGGTGGCCCTGCAGACACGCCCAGAGATGGCAGGGACCTGGAAGTGGACCTGCTCACCTCTGGAGCGAAAAGTCAGCAGGATACGGAAGAGCTGCCAGAGCTTCAGAACCACAGATTGGACTGCCAGTGTGAATTCAGAGGAGCCATGGACCCAGCGAGCACACAAAATAATTTCGGAGAACTTCCCAAATATGGAACGAGAGATAGATCTTCATGTTCAAGAGACATACAGAACACCATTAAGACAAGATCAAAGAAGAACCTCTCCACACAACATAATAGTCAAAATGACTAACAAAGAGGCCAAGGAAAAGATCTTAAAAGCAGCGAGAACAAAATGTCGGGTGACATACAGAGACAAAACAGTAAGAATCACCCCAGACTATACAACCCAGGTCATGAATTCCAGGAAAGACTGGTATGACATGATCCAGACCTTGGAAGAAAATAACTTCCAACCGAAACAGCTCTATCCAGCAAAACTACTATTCAAAGTCGATGGCGAAATAAAAGTGTTTCAAGATAAACAAAATCTCAAAAAATTTATGAATTCAAAGCCAGCACTAGAGAAAATACTTAAAGAAATAAACCATAAAGAAGAAAAAAGAGGCAGACTTTAGAACCAGAGAAGAGAGGAAAGTGATCAGAGGGGCTTCTAAGAAAGGAAGAAAGAAAAAGCTACCAAACAGATGACAGAACACAAAATGACAGAAAACAAAAATCATATTTCAATAATAACTCTTAACGTCAGAGGACTTAACTCACCAATCAAAAGACATAGATTGGCAATGTGGATCAAAAAACATAACCCAAATATATTCTGTTTGCAAGAAACTCACCTAACAGCCAAAGACACTCACAGACTGAAAGTGAAAGGATGGAAAAAGATATGCCATGCTACTGGAGAACAAAAAAGGGCAGGGGTAGCAATCCTGATATCCAAGAAAACAGACTTTAAGACACATCAGAAGAGACAAATCAGGGCACTTCCTTTTATTAAAAGGAACAATACACCAAGATGATATAATGATAGTAAATTTTTATGCTCCAAATATGAATGCAACCACATTTGTAAAAAAAAAAAACCCTTCAGGACATCAGATCTCAAATAGACCCAAATACAATAATTCTGGGAGACTTTAATACGCCTCTCACACCACTGGATCAATCTTCAAGGCAAAAGCTGAGTAAAGACTCTTTAGAACTAAAGAAAACTATAAACCAAATGGACCTAATAGACATATACAGAACATTTCATCCAGAAACTACAGAATACACATTCTTCTCATTAGCCCATGGAACCTTCTCCAAAATAGATCACATCCTGGTACACAAAGAACACACCAGCAAATTCAAAAGATGTAATAAATTCCTTGCATCTTTTCAGACTATAATGGAATTAAAGTAGAAATCAACAATAGGAAACTCAAAAGAAACTATGTAAATACGTGGAGACTGAATGATACATTATTGAATGATGAATGGGTAAGAGCAGAAATTAGAGAAGAAGTATAGAAATTTTTGGAAATAAATGAAAACAGAGACATAATTTACCAAAATCTCTGGGACACCATGAAGGCAGTATTAAGAGGAAAGTTTATTGCATTGAGTGCCCACATAAGAAGGACTCAGAATCACCAGGTTCAGACCCTATTGGCACAACTCAAGGATCTAGAAAGACTGCAACAGTCCAACCCCAAAGCCAGCAGAAGACAGGAAATTATTAAAACCCGAGCAGAAATAAATGAAATAGAGAACAAAAAAACAATTAAAAGAATCAACAAAACAAAAAGCTGGTTCTTTGAAAAGGTTAATAGAATTGATAAACCCCTGGCCAACCTAACCAAAAGAAAAAGAGAATCAATGCAAATTACTAAAATCAGAAATGAAAAAGGAGACATCACCACAGATAGTGAAGAAATTCAAAGGATTATCAGAAACTACTTTAAAAATTTATACTCCAATAGACAAGAAAACATGGAAGAAATTGATAGATTCCTAAACACAGTTAACCTACCTAAACTGAACCAATAGGACATAGCAAGCCTAAACCAACCAATAGCAAACAATGAAATAGAAATGGCAATAAAAATTCTTCCATCAAAGAAAAGCCCAGGCCCAGATGGGTTTCCAGCTGAATTCTACAAAGCCTTCAGTAAAGAACTAATACCGATACGTCATAACTTATTCCAGGAAATTGAAAGAGATGGAACTCTCCCAAATTCCTTCTACGAGGTCAGTATCACATTAATCCCCAAACCAAATAAAGATACCTCAAGAAAGGAAAACAACAGACCAATATCTTTAATGAACATAGATGCAAAAATTTTAAGCAAGGTCTCTACTGGGGCTTCCGAGGCTGGGATCAGAGCTTGCCGAGGGATTAGGCCGGTGCTGGGGCCAGCGAGGCTGGGATCAGAGCCTGCCGTGAGGCAAGGCTGGTGCTGGGGCCCCCGAGGCTGGGATCAGAGCCTGCCGAGGGACTAGGCCGGTGCCAGGGCCAATGGCCGGCATTGGAGCCTGCCATGAGGCAAGGCCACTACTGCAGCCTCCGAGGCCGGGATTGAAGCCAGTTGAGGGGTTAGGCCGGTGTGTGAGCCAGCGAGACCAGAATCGGGGCCTCCCATGAGGCAAGGCCACTGCCTGAGCCTGTGAGGTCTGGATCAGTCCACTGGGTAGCCAGGCCACTAATGGGGCCGTCAAGAGTGGGATCGGTACTTGCAACGCGGCATGCACAGAGAAATATCGCAGAAAATATAAATCAGACGCTTCCCCTAATCAGCAATAACTAGGAGGAAAGGGGCAACAGGAAGAGGTTGAGCTATAGAAAGGGCCCTATAGTGAAGCAACTAATGTGACCAATCAGAGAGTATGGAATAGGGGAGGGTGGAGCCTCTTTAAAATGCAGGAGGTACATAAACACATGTATCAAAGTTAATCACCAAAGAAGCATGGGATCGAGGTGGGGGAAGGAATAGGATGGGGGCTGGATGAGGGCTAATTGGATGATGTGTGCTTGTATATCCTCTCAAGTCTTGTACTCCAATGTGATTGATATATGACTACAATGCACCAATTAAAAAAATAAAAATAAATAAATAAATAAATAAATAAGAAGATGGAAAGGGCTGGAAAGCATTATGTTAAGTGAGATCAGCCAAACACAGAAGGAGAAGGGACATATGTTTCCTCTAATATGCCCAAACGAGTGAGCATTGGGGATACCAGAGGGATTCCAGATAATGGAAGGGAAATCTCATCAAAGTTTGAATGGAAAACTAAGAGAGGAAGGAGGCTGAACTTGATTGATGAGCGGCTACTTCCAAATAGGTGTAAAAGTATGAATATAGCAAGGTTAGCCTGGGTATTAAGTATCGGGAGGGGGGAAGGGAAACGAGCGGGGGGAGAGGGCACCAAATACAGATTAAATGTATAACATTTACTTTCAATAAAATAAAAAATAATCATAATTTTAAAAAATTCTATAGTCCTCCATAGTTGTCAGTGACATATGTTTTGTAAAACATGCAGAAAATGTGTTGTCCTTGGTGTTCTACAAAAGTGTTCCACAAATGGAACACTACAAAATTTGTCTTTTATAAGCCCCATTACTAAAACAGAGATACGATGTTAAGACATCAAAATTTCTGACTTCCACGGCATCTTGTGTGTAGAAAAAATCTAAAGTCATGCTCTTTTAAATATAGAACATGTATCTATGCTTTACATCTCAGAAAGTGAAGATTTCTTCAGCAAGATCTTTGAAATGAGTACTTTCTGTAACAATACTCAAGAGGATTGAAGTTCCTACTCTTTCTGAAGAAATATAGCTTTCATAAACCAAAGAATAGAATCAGTAGCAAAATTAGTACTGCATTGATTTGCTTAAATGTAATGAGATGATTGAAACTTTTTGTTGAAAATACATCAAGTACTGTATGCAATTATATTTATGTCATCTTGAATTCTGCCATGATGTATAATTGCAATGCTCCAATAAGAGCATATAAAAAAGCTTTCTATTGAAAATGAGGGGGGTTTAGTGAATATTGTAAAAAAAAAGTCAATTAAGATTAAAATGCAAGGAGAAAAGATTGAATTCATGTGTTATTTCATATTGCATATGTTTCTTTCCAGTGCATGCAACAAGAGAGACTGAGCTATTATTAAAAAGCCTTTTCAGTAAAGTTGTCCTCTACATGGAAGGGCAAAGAAAAGTTTTTAAAGTTGTATTGAAATACATTTGGTATTAAAATGCTCTATATATTTAAGTGTACAATGTGAGCATTCCAGGCATTTGCCTTTAGGAGAGATACCTTCATCCCAATTCAGGTGATAAGCATATCCATCACCTCCAGAAGGGTCCACAGTTTTTGTGAGCCTTTAAAGAAAAAATAATTTTAATCAGCACATGAACCCCCACCCCCAGATTCAATCCCTAGTAAAACAAATAAAGAAGATTAAAATTTTTGAGAAAAGAAGGGCACACGCCCAGGCTGGCTGCTTTGGCCTACCCTGTCACTGTTTGTAGGACATCTGCTGGCTTCTGGGGAGGTAGTGCCTTCTTTGCACACACACTATGTCTATATTGCCACCACTTCCAGCGACTGCCATCTTCCAGTGCCCACCAACTTCTGGTGATTGTAACTTCTAGTGGCCACCATATGCTTGCACCTGCTGCTGGGTGCGAGGCTACTTGTGGCTACTTCACAAAGTGAGGCCTCCTCCATGCCATTGTTGTGGCCACTTGGGGTGCCTGTGGTGTACTAGAGTAACCCAGAGCCAGAGCATGGAGATGCACAACCTCCTCAGCAAGCAGGGATACAGTGTCCTGTCTTTCTGAATGTGAACTCATGCGATGCTCCCAGGACCTACCCCCGACGAGCCCAACGTCTATGATTTTAAAACCATATACAACTAGATGTGCCGTGATCTTCTCAGTAAAGACAAAGAACTCTTTATATAGAATAGCATTTACGCTGGACAGAAATAAGAGAATCAAGCCCAGACCAGAAAGGGTTGCAGAACTGCAAGGATGTGTTTGACCTCATCCCCACCTGTGAAGAGTGAGTCTGTGACCAGGTAGGTGGTGGAAGACCTGAATTCCAGAGAGCAGGAGACCTGCCAGTCAGTGCATGTGATCAGTGTCGACCTCCAGAACTAAGTGGAGGCCACCCTGGGCATTTCTCATCCGTGAGTTCTGCTAGTGTATCTAGAACATGAGGACATGGAGAACAAGATGGGGAACTGCTGCAGAAGCTTGAGGAGAGCAGCCAGGCCTCCCTGCACAGGTCTGCCTCTACTGCACCCACGCCAGCTGCCTCCCAGAACCCTGTGGACACTTCTCTCCTCCTTTGTCCCCCCAGGTGTTCTGGGGCTAATTCTGGCATCCCCTCAATAAACTGGACATGTAGGATGAAAGGTGTACAGAAATACCAAATTAAAAACCACTGTTTTCAACCCTGCCTTTCTTTAAGGCAGAGAGAAGGACAGTTTGCAGTACAGTGCCCTAGTGTGTGCTTGTGGTTGGCTTCCTCATCCCATCCTTTCCCATCCACCGGATTATACAAAAAGAGCAACTGGCTGTATCTTACTAGGAAAAAATCTTGGATATTAAATTAAATAGATGCTGATGGTAAGGAGGAAAAAGAAGAGGAGGAGGAGGAGGAAGAAGAAGAGAAAGGGGAGTAGAAGGAGGAAAGGAGAGGAAAGGATGAAGAGGAAGAAGGGAAGAAAGAGGAAGAAAAAGAGGAGTGAAGAGGAGGAGAGGAAAGGAGCTGGCATGTTTCTTATCTGGCACCATATGCTGCCTTCTGACATGTTGTGCTGCTATCAAGAGGCCCTTACAAGATTTTGTCTCTTGACTGTCCAGCCTCCAGTCTATAAGAAATAAATTATAAATCCCCCAGCCTATTACACTGTGTTATAACAACAACAAAAACTAAGAAGCCTTGTTACTTATATTTTGGCAGCACACTTAAAAGGGTTTTCTTCAGGAAATTCACAGGGCCAGACTTGAAGCTTCTTGGCAGGACTGTATAACAGCACTGGCGAGGTGGGGACAGCACCACCTGTGCTGTAGCACACACTGCACTGGCCATGGTCCACTGTCCCCAATTCTCAATGCAGACAGCAGCCAGGTCATCCAATGTATGGACTGAATCATGTCCCATCAACAGCCATACATCCAAACCATGCCTACCAATGTGGCTTTATTTTGATTTTTGAAGACGTAATGAAGTTCAAATGAGCTAATTATAGAAGGTTCATATCCAGTGTGAGTGGTGTCTATATGAGAAGAGTTGAATTGGAAGGATACAGAGAGAAGAACGTATGGAGATATAGAAGGTGGTCCTCTGCGAGTCATGGAGAAGGCAACCCCCCAAGACCTTGACCTTGGGGCTCCGTCCTCTAGAGCTGTGAGAAGATGCAGCTCTATCGTTGAGTGCCACAGCATCGTATGCAGACCTTGAGAAAGCTCGGTCAGGGGATCTGCAACGCTGTAGATCCCCCATGAAGTATGTCTAGCATTCCTTTCTTCAAAAAATTATTTTAGGATTATTTGGATCAACATGTATAACTGGAATTTTATGTATACACATTATAACTAAAACCGATGGGCAGCGGCTTGTGAGAGACTCAGGCAGCAAAGATGTTTTCCCAAGGATAGAGTTTGGGCCAACATTAAGTTCAAACTGACCTTAGTTTGGGCCAATATATAAGATTAAGTTTGAGTCAGCCTTTGGGAATGAGACAAAGCATACTATGATTATTTAAATGTCGGCACCCTTGCCCTAAACTCTATAAAAAATAAAACCTTTCCCATCCTTGGAGTTCCTGCCTGCATGGCTATGCCCTTGCTTTTCTGCCCCAAAAAAGTATAAAAATTGTAACAAATCCTGAATAAAATGGAGAAGATTGATCTCATGTGGCAATTCTTCTCTCATCGACCTCGGCTCTCACTGACCAACACACAAACCTCGACTCTTGCTAGGGCTGGACCCCGGCAGTCAAGCCCTCTAGTTTACGGTATTTCCCTATGGCATCCCAAGAAAACTACATAACCAAAAACTCAAACTCGGCACTGGTTTCCAGCCACGCTGCTGCTGCTTCCTCCCCTGATTTTAACTCAAATTATTGGGCCAGACATAGAGCCCATATCTAGCTGCAAAAATAAAAGAAAAAGGGAAAGAAAGCAACATGAAGTGGGCCACTTAGTGTATCTAGTTTCGGGAGCATTTATTACTCAGTTGGTCAGGAGTTTCAAGGCCCTTACTTAATTATGCTATTTGGAAAAATCATTTACTTAGTACATATTTCTCTTTTGAAAAAGAGTATCTTTCGTCCTAAAAAATAGATGAAAAGCAGAAACTTTTGATAGTCAAAACTATTGATATATCTTTTTATTTTTACGTATTTAAGAGCCTTTAATTATAAAATTAAGATTGCATTTATTAAAATTATATAATGTGATGGTTTGATATACACTGTGTAATGATTATCACAAATTAGCACAGTAATGACCATCCATGCTGTACACTAGATCCCCAGAACTTATTTTATAACTGAAAGTCTTAACCTTAAGGCCAGCATCTCCCCTTTAGGCTCACTAACCCCCTGACTACCATGACTTTATGCTGCGTTTCTATGAGGCCCACTCTTTTACCTTCCAGATAGCTCATCTCCATTATATGCCCATCGTCCCCATTTTGGATTAGCCCATGCACAACATTAATCTCTCTCATGCTGCTTATTAATTTGAATATTCCCAATAAAATATAACATGTGGTTATAAAAATGTGTAACCAATATAAGAAAATTTTAACATTAAATATTAAACCAAAAGTGTGAGGTTAAGTATAAGAAGAACTACATATTGTCTTTGAGTTATTTCAGATATTTGCTAGTATTTCAGGTATCTTTGTATTTGCTAGCAAATATGAAATTACTTCTTATTTAAGTAAATCTTTGAGTCCTTACAACCAAAATCAAATCCTAGATGATACTTGCCATATATGTCCTATCTCCTTCCTGTCTCACATTTGCTAAGGCACTGAGTCCTTATTCTGGCAAAGGGACTACATTTTGACTACTCCTAAAAGACCCACTTGTTAAAAGGTTGGATCCCCATCCCTGGCATGGGTGGATGGTGGTGGAAAACTTGAAAAGGTGGGACCCAGTGGCATAGTGGGATGTGTTAGGTCACAGGGGTGTGCCGTAGACGGGGATAGTCAGATCCCACCTTCCACTTTTCTCCCTTGCATCCTGGACATAAGTTAAGTAGCTTCCTTGGCCCCATGCTCCTACCATGATTCTGCTCCACCAAGGGTCCAAAACCAATGAGGCCAATCAACCATGAGCTGAAACCTCTAAAATTGTGAGCAAAAATAGTTTAATTTTTTGTATGTGTGTGGTACTGGAGATTGAACCTAGAGGCATTTTACCAGTGAGCTATACCTCCAGCCCTATTTTTTATCCCATGCTTGAGAGATGGAGACAGGAGGATCGCGCAGGTTCAAAGCCTGCCACACTGGCTTAGGAGACCCTGTTTCCAAATAAAAATATTAAAAATAGGTCTGGGAGTGTAGCCCAGAGGTAGAAGGGTTTCCAGGAACCCCAGTACCACAAATAAATAAATAAATAGTGATCTTTTTCCAGGCCCACTCTTTTTATATGATCTGCTTATGAGTCCCGCCAGCAGCAGCAGGCCATATCCTCTAGTCAGTCACATGATCACGAGAGGAAGTAACCAATACTCTACAGTGTGCTGTACTGTTGAGCCAAGATATTTGGTAAGTCACATGTAGTCAATGCACGTTCTACTTAATATATTTTCAACTTGTGATGGACTTATTAGCTAATGCCCCCATTATAAGTTGAGGAAAATTTGTAGTTTTTATGTGAGCATGATTTTATCTCTCATGAGGAAGAAATGGGTACTTAGTCTATAAAGATAAACAAAGTAAAAAAAAAAAAAAAACACTGGCATTGATAACAGGTAGGCCCAGAAAGAATCAGGCCAGGAAAATAGGAAGAATATAAAACATCCATTTTCAATCATCCTTCCCAAATCTCTGTGCACATGTTGTGCTGGGCTGAAAAGATGGTTTTTCCAGTCAGCTTTTCATCAGTGTAACCCAAACACCAGACACAAACAGCTTGGACAAGATTGACCCATGCTTTCAGAGACTTTTGTTCATGTTTAGTTGGTTCCAAGGTAGAAATATCATGGCAGAAGGGTATGGTAGAGGGAATCTGCTGTGCTCATAGCATCTGGGAAGAGAGAGAGGGAGGGTGGGAAGAGAGGCAGGGAAAGTCGAAACCCTTTGAGGCTATGCTCCCAGTCACCTGTTTCCTCCAACTAGGTCCTACCTCCCAGTAATTTATTCAACTGTGAATAAATTAAATCCACTAATGAGGTCAGAGCCTTCATGATCAAATGACTTCCTAAAAGACCCAATGCTGAACACATGAGACTTTGGGGGACATTCCATATCCAATCTGTAACAATGGTTTGACCCATAACCATGTCCAGCTGAGATACAGCTATTCTATCAGGGGCATCATCTTTCCCACACCTTACCACCACAGTACCTACTCTCAGTACTAACAACAGTGGGACACAGCTGCCAGACTTTCCCTGAAGAGCAGTAGAAAGGGAATCCCAAAAGCAAGGGGGGAGACACAATCATATCTTACTTCAGTATCTCAGGATATATTATCACAAAGAACATGTATGGCTTTAAACAATAAATCATAAGCCATGACGAAAAACATAATATTTTAACAGTCTGGAAAGGCCAATGATTTCATATAGAGAATATTAATATATTAATAAGGATATACTATATTTTAATATTAATGAACATGTATTATATTAATATATTAATGAAAACAAATAATAAGGAATGATACTTGGGTGATTTCAACTGGGAAATGAAAATTGTAAACAACAATTAAAAGAAAATTCTAGAAATTAAAGCAATTATTGAAGAATTTTTTTCAATGACACATCAGTGGACTTGATTTATCCAAGAGATGAATCAATGAACTTGAAGATAGGACAGTAGAATATTCCTGTACATGTCTCATTTAGTCTGCAGAAAGCCAACTATAAAGAGAAAATTTCAAAACAGCTGGAGGCAAACAAAACACAGAGGAACACGGGTCCACATCCTAACACACATTATCAAGTAGCAAGATGAGAGCGGAAGGAAGAAGAGTTAAATATTAGAAATGCTGAAGGAAAACAGCCTCGTCAACATAGAACTTTACATGCTGTGAAATCATTCCCAAAAGAAAAGTAGCAGTAACAACTATATTATATTAAAAAATAAAGAAAATCACTGTCAACAGACATACTTGAGAAGAAATATTAAAATAAGACTTTAAAACAGAAGGTAAATTATATAGGCCAGAAACTTGGGTCTATATGAGGAATAGAAAAGCATAAAAATGGACAAGTGAATGTATACTGAAATATTACACTTTTCTTTTTTAAATTTATGGGTGCCTTGTAATCATACGTCATGATGAGGTACAGACTGGTAGAGGCCTGCCTGCATGTGTCATTCATTTAGATCTTCCCAGGTCCCACCTCGTCCCTCCCCCTTCCCTCCTTCTCGTGTTCAACATAACGATTGACTGACAAGCGTGTGAACGTACAGCATGTGAATTAGGGTCTTTCCCTCCCCTCCCATCTCCCTCCATTAGGTCGCCTTCTTTACTCATCTAAGGTTTCTTTGTCTGAAGTTCTTCCTGTGTCCCATTTTTTCCTAGCTTCCACATATTAGAAGGAACATCGAACTTTTATTTTAACTGTTTATAGAAATCACAATGTACTGACTATAGCCTACATGCTGAATTAAAAATATTTAGCACAATAGTAAATTTTAATCTAAATAAATGAATAACTAATTTAAATATGAATGATCTAAAACCAGCAGTCAAAATAAACAGGCTGTATATAGAAAACACTTGACTTTATTCTGTGTATAAGAAACACACTTTAAATATGAACATTCTGGTTAAAAGTAAATAGAAATAAAGGGTATACTATGCTAACACTGATTATTCAAGGGAATTCTGAGTACCTATATTAATTTTCAACAATATGGACATCAGAACAAAGACTATCAAAGATAAAGAGGGATATTATAAAAAAGTAACAATTTTCTAAAAAGAGAGCCTACACCTTTGTGTCCAAAACAATGGAGTTGTAAAGTGCAGTGATTTTGACAAAAGCAAAGTATGGGAGTAGAAAGATAATTAGGATAAATATGGTAAGATGGAAATAGAAGTATTTCAGATATTGGTTCAGGATATATAATGGTTTTGTATATTAATCTTGTAACTTTTCTGCAAGTTTGAAATTATTTGGAAATGAAAACTTTTTATAAAATGAGAAAAATTTTCAAATGTGTTCCTTCCCAAAGAAGACATACAGAGGACAAATATTCAAAAAGATTCTCAACATCATTTATCATTGAAGAAAAGCAAGATTAAAAATTATTAATATATCACTGCATGTTCACTAAAGTGACTAAAGTTTTAAAATATCTGATCAATTGTTGACAGGGATATGGAGTGACAGAAACTCTTATTCGTTGCTAATGGGAATGAAAAATGATATAATCACTATAAAGAACAGTTTGACAATTTCTCTCAAAGGTACGCATGGTCTTATCTGTAATGTAACAGCCATAGATATTTAAACAGGTAATTTTAAAAATTATGTTGACACCAAAATCTGTATTCATAATCACCAACAATGGAAAGCAACCAAGATGTATTTCAGTTGCTGAATGAAAGAACTGATGAAACACTATTTATTAATAAAAATGAATAAACTATTAACCCATACACTATTTTGGATGACTTTAAATGAATTTGTATTGCTAAGGAAGTCTAGAAGAAGCCAGTCTGAAAAAGTTATGTACTGTATACTTTATCCATATGATACGCCAGAAAAGGCAAAACTATAGAAACAAGGAAAAGATTGGTGGTTTCCAGGGGTCTAAGGAGAAGGGACTGCTTACTCTGGCACATACAAGGCATTTTATTGACAGGTAGAAGCATCTGGCATAATAACATTGTCATGGATAACTGGTACTAGATCTTTCTCAGAACCCTTAGGATGTTTCAGTAGAAAAAAAATGAACCTTGATGTATGTTAAAGTAAGGTGTAGCATGGCCCCTTGAAGAGCTTATAAATTAGCATTTGAAGTTGATGTACTGAAGTGATGAGGGATATGGTTCCAGCTGTGGGTCAATCCACTGTGAAAGACTTATGTGGGTGGCGACCCGGGACCGTAGGATGTGGCTGAGAAGGTGCGCCCCTGGGCGTGTGGCTTCGGGGATGATGTATGATTTCTCGGACTCCTGATCTCTGTCTGGCGCCAGCTTCATGATGTGAGAAATACAGGCCATTTCCCTTCCCCTTTTTTCCCTTCTTGTCACCATACCGTGAGATCTATGGTCCTTGGCTTCACAAGGACCTTGGACAATATCTTCCAAAAAAAATCCATGAGTGAATAAATCTGTTTTCCTCTAAGACACATGGTCAATATTTTATATTATAGCTGTAAGAATTCTGACTAGAACAATATATGAAATAATTTTAAATATGTAGAATAAATTGGGGGGACATTGAATACAAACTGTTATTTTAATAAATCTTAATATAGATTCAGATGGTTGTACATAAAACATATATGTATATGCAGATTATTTAGTATACACAAACACATTTTTTCTTAGCTGTGTTCAATGAGAGTCTAAAAGAAATGTCTCAGTAGCAATAAACACAAGAGTATTGAAAATGGCGACTGCAGGATACAGCACTTCTCAGGAGCTGAAATAAATAAAGTTCAACTACCTAGAAGGCAGTGTCTTAACCAACAAAATAAAGATATCTCAGGAACCAAAACAGATCCAGGAACCTCGGTGGAAGGAAACCCGAAACCCTGAACTGCGAGATCCACTGCAAAAAAAGAAAAAAAGAAAAGAAAAAGTTCAGTCTTCGGATCTGTTGCAGACACAACCGGGCTGCCCGCCGGCTGGGTTGCCGGCCCAAACCGCAGTCCCTGGACCTGACTGACACCGCCGTGGCAAAATAGCCCAAGAGTCTGAAAACAAACATAGAGCTCCAACATCTTAAAAAGCGAGCTGCGCCAGAGCCAGAAGCCTGTGTGCTCACCAGAGACTGGACCAAGCACACAGCCAAGGCGAAGGAAGACTTATTTTCTCTCAGTTGTTTTGTGTTTGATGTGGGGGAGTTGTTGTCGATGTTTTCTTGTTTGGATATTCCAGAGTCAAACCACATCAGTTGGATGACAGCAGAGGGTGAGAGCCAGGCATCTGCTCTCACATCACATTCTGCAGGGAGGAAGCTGAGGGACTCAAAGAAAGTGACCATCTCTAAGAGCACATGATCCACCTTCTTAAGCCACATCCCACTGGCATAGGCTACTGACCAGAAAATCCAATAAAAAGGACTTACATACTGATGAGATTACAAGCCTCATGATTTATTCATATCAACCCTGAATATTAATACATGAACTCTTCAAAGGATATTTACTTTTTTCTGTACTGAAGATTTAACCCAGAGGCATTCTACCTCCAAGCTAAATTCCCAGCCTTCAGATTTGTTTTGAAACAGGGTCTCACTAAGTTCCCGAGGGTGGTCTTGAACCTGCAATCCTCCTGTATCAGCCTCCCAAGCATTGAGATTACAGGTTTGTGCCATCATGCCCAGCCTGGGAAATTATACATCTAATCATGACAGTGACTCACAAAGAAGAGGAAGTGAAAAGAGGAAGAAAGTAATTTTACACCCGAGAAACCTGGGAAATCTCAAGGTTAGCACAAATGTTGTGAATAGTCTCTACTTTTGTGTTGATGCAAAGGAAAATGACACGTCAGAGCCCTATGGGTTTTTTCTTCACAAACATATAATGCCATCTTAACATGAGAAAATCATCAGACAAACCCAAACTGAGGGAGGCTCTCTAACTCCTTAAAACTTCCAAAGTCATGAAAACAAGGAGAGTCCATCACAGCCCACAGGAGCCTGAGGAGGCAGAAGCACTAAATAGAACGTGGCATCCTACATGGGGCTGTGGGACATCACGTTTGCATTGCAATGTCCAGACGTTTCGTAAAAATGCTGTAAGATGTACTAAGTGTAGATCAGTGGAAATAAAAACTATTCTCCATGGGGACCCATCACACTTCTCAACTTCAAGATATCTGTACAGAACTTCAAGATTTGGCAAAATGTTGTTGACCAGATACATCTATGTAACTTCAGTTTTTCACAAGAACTTCATTAAGAAAAGCAAAGTATAACTTTAAGTAATACAGACTGGCACCAGGACAATGGGTATCGAAAAGCGTATGATGTCAATAAAACTGCGAAAAAAAATCTGAAAACTCATTCAGACAACAAAGAAAACTGAATCCAGTGTCAGCTCCGAATTTTCTAAATGCTGATTGGAATACAAAATGATAGAGCCACTTTGGAAGACAGTCTTGTATTTCTATTTTATTTTTCACACAACTAAATATGGTCTTACCATATGCTCCAGCAATCAAACCCCTTGGTATCTACCCCCAAAGCTGAAAACATGTCCACACAAAACCCTGCACAGGAATGTAGCACACAGAGTGTTGTTAAGGCAGTGAAGATATTTTGAATAATACTGTAATGGTAGATACATGTCATTGTACATTTGTTCAAACCCTTAGAATGTACAACATCAAGCATGAACCAAATAGAAATATGGGCTCTATATGATTTAGTATGAATCAATGCAAATTTGTCAGTTCTAATAAAACACATTGGCGGGTGCCGATAATGGGGAGACTCTACATGTGATGGGTAGGATTATATGGGAAATCTAACTTCTTCCCAATTTTGCCATTAACTTAAAACTACTCTTTAAAAAACGCCTTACAAATTTAAGGTGAGGCTTTTACAAGTTAAAATTAAGACATGAAAAATTCAATAAACAAGTTGGATGAAAAGGCTAGGAAACACCCCAAATCCTGGACAAAAACAGTGAAATATATAAATAATAGGAAAGAAAAGTAGAAGATGCATTCAGGAGAATCAATTCTCAAAAACAATTTTTGAAAGAGTAAAATCCATTAAGGGCTAATTGGGTGAAGTGTGCATGTATGCCTCCACCATCTTGCACTTCAGTAAGATGTATGACTACAACGCACCAATAATTTTTAAAGAATAAAAAGTTTAAAAAATTATTTTTGAAACCTTTAAGGAAGTATCTCAAAATTGAAGGACATAAATTTTAAATTCAAAAGATAAAGTACTCAGCACAGTAGATTTTTAAAAGATCAAACCATACTTTATAAAATACCACAATTCTGGAGACTATATATGAAGTTTTCAGAGAAAAAGTAAAATGTTAGATTCAAAAGGTTAAGAATAAAAACCATTGTCTATTTCTTAGTAGCAAAGCTGAATGCTGCACATAATAAAGCAAAACTTTTAAAATTCTGGAGAAAAATTCTTACCAACTAAAAACTAGAAAAATTGATAGGTGTGACAGTTGATAAAATAAGCCTCACTTCTACCTTTTCTCAGGAAGTCACCTGAAGAGTTGTAAGAAAGCAAGAGATGAATTCAGTAAGGACATCCATTCATCCAGGACATAAAACCTTCTCAGGATACTGACAAGGGGTGATTCCAGGATGCCTGCTGCAGAGGTCCACCGAAAAACCAGGAGTCTGAAGTCAGTTACGAATCTTTCAGAATACGGCATTATTTTATTTTATGATGCTGGGAACTGAGTTCATAGAAATTCTACCTCTGTGCTCCATCTCCAGGTCTGTATTAGTTTTTATTTTGAAACAGAGTCTCCCACTCTGGCCTCAAGCTTGTCATTCTTCTATCTCAGCTTCCCAAGTCCTGGGTGTACAGGTATATATATCACTATACATGGCTGGAGTTGATGTATCTGATGAGTTTTAGACAGTTGCGAAAGAGTTGGAATAATGCTTGAATAAGGGTTTGAGTACTGATAATTCCATAGGAAACCAAGCAAATGAAAGCAAGTCAATTGATTTAGGGCTAGCTAACAGTAAGGCAATAAAAGAAAATAATAGTATTATGCTAGGCAATTCAACGATGAACAGTGTTTGCAAGAAACAATAATGTAAACAATAATAGTTGATTAAATATGTTCTAATATAGTGAGAGGAGCAGAGATGAGGCATTGGTGTGTGTGTGTGTGTGTGTGTGTGTGTGTGTGTGTGTGTGTGTGTGTGCATGATAGCAGCAACAAGAGTCAGAGTTAAAAACTTCCCTTTCCATAGATAATTTCAAATACTGAAAAGCTGAGAAGTGGCCACTTTACAGAGATACAGAAATATAAACCAGAAAAAAAAAGTTAAATGCTAAATGCTCTGTGAATAGGATATTGGGGAGATGATAAACTAATTTTTTTCAGTAAAAATCTTTTGTACAAGTATTTAAAATTCTCTGGGTACATAACATTGATGGAAGTAAAAATAAAAAAAAAAGAACTACAACAACTATCTTGCAAAGTGTCTTTCAGAATGATCCTGTTCAAGGACATCTCTCTCTGGAGAACAAGGTGAGGTAGCCATTCTCAGAAGCCAGCTGCCTGGGGCCAGGTGAGGGCATTTGGCATTTTTCTTCTATTTTTGCAGTATGCCAAACTCTAACTCCTGGAATGATACACAGTGCCTGGCTAATAAATTGGTACTTGCAAATGACAAATTATTTATCTCTCAATAATAATCACCCTTCTCCCAAGATTCTGCCCTTTTTATAGACACATTCATTCTTATAATTTACTAAGGAATATGTAAAACTGCATAATCATATATCACCTGAAATAGTGGAAAATGTTCCAAACTAAAATCAGGTGAGTATCACATTCCACAATATTCTACCCTATCTGTTAATCAGAGTAAGTTCAGGCTATACTACTAAAACAAGCTATCCTCAAATCCCAGTTACTTTAATACATAAACATCTCTTTTTTTGTTGTTCTAAAGAAGCAGAGAAACCAGAGAATCATTAAATAATTAGTTACCACTCCAACAAAAGTTGCCTCTTAAACAAAATTAAAGAATTAATATACTCAATATTTTCCAAAAACATTCAGCATTTTCTATCAATCTCATTTCCTATCATACACATGTGTAGTCTGATTTCTCTGATTAACAGATGCTTAATTCTGTTCTCCAACAGAAGAAATTGGTTCTCCTTGGAGAAGTGTGCAGTTTAGGACTGGGATAGGAAGATATGTAGGCTTAAAAGACACTAGAGCGTCAGAAATTAAGGATTGCTAGAAACAGGATAATGACAGGCTCAAAGAGCAGATGGGCCAACCAGGAAGAACTCCCAGTGGTCAAAGGTGCGAGGGTCGGATTACATGACACACACACATGCACACACACACACCACACACACACACCACACATACACATGCACACACACACCACACCACACACGCACGCACACACTCTTTAGTTAATACTGATATGCAGAAATGATCGAATATATAAATAAATATTGATTTTACACAAAGATTTCAAGTATACATGCAAAGTATGAGAAAAATAAGTACTATTAGACAAACACAGCAGTGAAATTGTTGTATGTAAGATCCATTAATACAGGCCAAAATCAGTGGGGAAAGGAAATAGAGAGTTTATATAACTTTGAAATATCTCCCCAAATATTTATTAATTACAAAGGGAGAAAATAATGACTTTCTAGTATTGAAACTTATCAGATACCAAGTTAAACAGATTAACAAGGTATAATAAGATGTCGTATATTTCTTGATATGACATCCCAAGAATGGCACAGTGCTTTTTAGTCTTGAAAAAGCAAAACCCAAAACAAAACAGAGTCAAATTAATATAACCATGAAAAATCATCAGAAAAATCCAAACTGTGACTAAAAAGACTGAGGAACCATCTCAGATATGAAGAGCACAGGAAGACATGGTGACCAAATACTACCTGGGCCCCTGGAGCAGAAGAATGACATTATAAAATCTGGTAAAATTATAATAAAATATAGATTTAATTGATTAGTAGTGTACTCTTTAAATTTGGTGAATTTACCATGATCGGTGTTTGCAGGATCGGCGTGAAGGTTATATAAGAACTTTATATCATTGTAACTTTAAATTTCAAAATAAAGTTTCAAAAGTAAGCACACAAGTATTTGTTAAATGAATAAATTTTTCATCTATAAAATTAAGAAGCTGAGGTAAATTTCAGCTCTCTTGATTATTTAATACATTCACAAAACAAATATAAAAAACTTATAAAATGTTATTGCATTTAAAAACAGAAGAATCAACTTGGGGCAAATCTCCTGGCACCATTAGTCTAAAATAGCATCGGTAATTGACAGTTTATTAAAATAATTTTATGTAGTAGACAGCATTCATGATTGATTAGACTGAGATGATCAGATATTTTGGCACTAATTAGGCAAATAAATTAAATAAATCTGTGGCTGACCAAAAGGTTAGCCAAATAAATGCTTGAGTGAAGAACATAAACTATGAATATAAAAACCTTTGGAAAATGATGCCATCCTTTCTGTCTCAGTCAGTCTTCTCACCTCTGTGACCCAAACTCCAGAACACAAAACTTAGCTGAAGAAGAACTGTATTTGTTCATAGTTATGGAGGTTTCGGAGGTCATGGCCCCCCGTGATGGACTTCGGGGAATCATGGTGGGGAGAGGAGCTGTGTCAGGTCATGATGTCAGGGGAGAGAAAAAGAAGAAACTGCACCATCGCATGGTAAAACAATCCCTCCAACCACGCCACAGAGACCACTTCCCTGGCAGCAAGTCTCAGCTCCAACAGGGATGCCTCACACATGAAGTTTGGGGAAATATTAAAATTCAAACTATAACATCTCATAGGTAAACTTCTAGTAGGCTGGCTTTGAAAATATTTGTTTTAGTTGCTTATTGATAACATCCTTTTAAGTCACACAAGATTATCACTGGTGAACAGTGAAGATAGTATAGAAATGTTTAGAAAAAGAAGAGATAATATTAATTCTTCTACATGTTGCAGCGATTTGGACTGCAATTATGATGTAAAAGGGAAGAGCTTTTTCTATATATTTCATGTACAGCAAGATTCTAAGAAGTTTCAATAGTCTTGAATGCTGCAGATTACCAGGAACACATCTGCTAAATGTTCACATTGTTTTGGGGGAAACGGGGTTGAATATCATTGAATTAAAAGATTTTTATAATCTTAAAATATTAAGACCATTAAAATTCCCAATTCTGTTTGATATTTCCTTAGAATATTTCACAGTTTGAAGTTTTATAAAACCAGCATACTTATTATTAGAAGTAGCCTTTGTATTTTTAATACTTTTTATTTGTTAGAATTTATAAAAGACATAAACTCAATAAAATATAAAGATTTTTATGAGAGGTCCGGTGATAACTTTAAGATGTCTCAGAAAAGAATCTCTCATGGGCATGCATAGTCAATCTAGATTCTGAAGTCCCTCTGTATCCTTTACCCACATTTAAGATTAATCTCCCCATTTAAGCAACTAAAGTGTGTAAGAAAGAATAATCATTTTGAAATTTTACCCTTTGTGCTCTATTATATTGAAATGGGTAATCTTGACAAGTATAGCATGATATTTCACAATAAAAACTAAACATAACTCTTGCTTTTCTTTCATTTTACAGATATTCACAGATTTTGAGGTTCAATATAACACATATGTCCACAAAATGCTCATAATTATAAGACACATTAATCTATCCTAATGCGTGCCAAGCTAGCTATTCCGTGCCCATCATCATACTTATCTTCATAGTGTTGTTTAGATAAAGGAACAAATTGTGCAGTTCCAGTACTCCTGTCTATGGTGGCACCGCTCCTATGCAGCAAACTCAAAACCATGCTAAGGTCACCTGTTAATAAGGCCAAAATTTCAGACCTTTTAACATTGCCACAGTGTCATACAACTATACAACTATAGGTTAAAACATTCAGAAGGAAAATAGAAGGCAATAAGATAATCTGTATATTTTCTTTAAATACCTGACATAATTTTGGAGATATATATATATATATATATTTCTCATGTTTTTATTTACTTATTTTTATTGGCACATTATGATTTTATATAGTAGTGGGATTCATTGTTATATCTTTTTCTTGTTTATTTTCATTTATTGGCCAGAAATAGGTAAAGATGAGATAAACATAAATTAGAAAAACAGTGCCAGGCTCTATATGTCATAAATTCTGACTTGATGACAGTTCTGTCCTAATAAGTAATATGTAGCTGTCACTGTGAATCTAAGTGAAGAGACTTACATTTCAATGATTTTACTGACTTTATAGGCCAAGTTTTCTGACAAGCAGAAAAAGTATGAAAGTAAAATGGCATCATATGTGTGTGGTTCCACTGGACAAAACTCTTAGGATACCAATGGATAAACAAACAAAATGTGCCAATCTAAGAACAAAAAGAAGGATTCAGGGACAGCGCTCCTTCATGTCATGTGACTGCCTAATAACCAATCCAAATTAAAGATCACTTGCAAACCCTTATTTTATTATTTCCCATAAGAACTTTGTAAAATATGCAGAGATTTAGTGGTAAGTAATAGTATCTAGTCACCTAGTAGAGAGACTGAGCAGGAGGCAATTCTGGTTTTTATTGGCACTTTTCGTAATGCCAGGCAGTCTCACCAGTATCCTTCATGACTCAATCTCAAGGAAAAAGCAGACATAAATCTTCCAGTCTTTCCTTTTTCTCCATCTTTCTGACTTTAAGCTGAAAAAGATCCTCTACTTTTACAGGCTTATGAAATGGGAAAGGTCTGCCTAAATAGTGTAGCATTATCTCCATATTTTACGGTTTATAAGCCCCATGTTGCATAGTACGACATCTTCACAAGGCTCAGGGTTTAGGGTTAGGACACTTTTGGAAGCCCATTCTATCAGTCATGCCATTATTTTTCTACCTTTTCATTATTTTGTATTTGTAGCACAGTGTAAATAATTGATAAAAGTAATTAAATAATTCCCAGAATAATTGAATCTTTAAAACTTTCAGTATTTAGAAAAAATTAAATGACTATGTTCTCTTAACGTATCTCATATTATTAAAAGGCCCAATAGACCAATAAAGTAACTCTAGAATAGAATATATTTTATTTTACTAAAAGGAAACAGTGCTCTTCTGGGGATAGAACTGTAAAAAGAAGAGTTTTGTACAATATAAATTGCTATAAATAGTTTGAACCTCTTAACTCAAAAACAAAAACTATGCCTATTGGATACTTGCAGTTTTCCATGGACTAATTTTACTGATTCTTAATGTTTCCATCTGTGGTTAAAATAATCATCCCTTTGGAAATGACATCATTCTGGTTAAAACATGTTCACATACTTTGTGAGGCAATAAAAAAAATTCATTCTCCTACTTCAATTTACCTATCCATCAAAGTTATTTTGTAACTGGAAGGAACAAAGACATACAATTTATTTGATGTATAGGCATTGACAAGGTACTTAATCTTTATAAAATATAACAGTAATAAAAATGCTCATATTTACTGAACTCATTCATTGCTTCAACAATTTAGAAGATATGTCATACTCATCCTGTCACTTCAAGCTCTCAGTTAACATTGAAGGTAGGAAGTATCGTGTATGCCTACTTTTACTAGGAATGTGAATTTGACTAGGCCATACACGTACCTCCTACAGTTGACCCTGCAGAGTACAATATCAAGGGAGGGAAACAGCATGTTACCAGAACATCACATACAGAGGGAGAAGTTAACTTTTTTGTTGAATGGAGCCCAGAGGTAATTGGGCCACCTGACGTATATGTATTGAAGTCCACTATTATGAAGTTCACTGCATAATGCTCACCTGGAGCATGTCCCTGCCTCCCACTACTGAAATGAAGGTTTGGAGATGCTAATAGAAGAGGGATCTTGGAGCTCAAGCCAGGAATTTCTCTCTTTTTCACACAGTGCAGACTTTGACACTGGCTGGCTTGATGTTCAGCTCTAGGGGAACCTTTCTTCTTTGCTGTCTACCTGGTTCTACTCTGATTCTTAGGGTTCTATTTCGTCCATCCTCAGATCAAAATGGTTATGTTTTTGCATGGTATTTGGGAAAATGGATACAAGACAATTAAAGAAGAAGAAATCAAGAAAACTAAGATTCTATAGACACCGCCTAGCTAAAATCATAGAAGAAAATTCAGCTTTCACGAGGAAATTTTACATTGTAATATGAGACATTTTCTCAGTTGTTAATAAAATTAGTCCATGGGTTCCCATCTATTTTTCTACTTCCTGAATGGAAGACAAGTAACATGCTTGGACACAGGTCATCTTTTTAAGCCATACCATTTCCCACTACATAGATTTTTTTTATTGTCCATATGACAACCCCTTCAATGAAATTAAATTAGAGACAAATACAAAGAGAGTACTATTTCAGACCAGAAAAATGCTTTCACTCAAATTCCTTATATCTGTGTCCATGGATCATGTCCATGCACGTTCTCTTTTTTCACTAGTGTTTCACGGCATGTGCTATCTGTAAAGAATGTCAATAGATCTCGTTTATGTGAAAGAAATGTTCACTCTCACATAAACTTGGTCTATGAAGTGATGAGAAATAGAAGGAACCGGTATGCCATCTTCTGCCCCATGCTTACATCCTCATCTTTGAAACTGGATTCTGCTCACAGTCCTTCAACACCCTGTGTTTCCCCCTGAACTACCAGGAGTAGGCAGCTGGTCCATGCTAGGTTTGAACTCTCTCTGGAATATTAGGAATAAGAAAAGCACGAGGCTGGGCAGTCAGATGGGAATTGAAACCAAAAGACGGCATATAACCCGGGACATGGCTGCCCCTCTTCCAAACAAACTCCTGTGCAAAGAAGGGGTGATCAGAGTTCAAGAAGAAGTCTACCTTTGCAGAGAAACAGGAGAAGAGTGTATTCACACGGAGGGAAGGACACTTCTTCTAAGGGAGGAGGAAGTGGCTTCGCCTCCTTAATTTTGTTCTACTCTTATAGTGCAAATGCAGACCATTCCTGGTCTTCTGTGATGTTGCCTTCTATATATTCTCAGTCCTTATCAACTTTAACAACTCAAGAGACAGCCAAAGTGTTGTGCCAAAGAAACCTTGCTTGCTACAGGATTAATCAGAGCCTTTATATGATCTTGTGTTTTGTTTACCTCCAGTGGTCAGGGTACAGAATCACAAACTTAAGAGACCTTTCTAGTTTTGTTTATTTTTTTCTAGATGCTGAACTAACTTGAGAAACACTGATCTAACTAGTTAATCCACCCTGTGTACACATCTATGCTTCTACATTGTGGTTTATGACACCGTGCAAGCATTTGCGTTGGGATTCCAATTTAGTACACTATGAGGCTAAAAATTTCTGGCCACAATCTCTCCTAGCTAATACAAACTCACTAAAATATATTTTTTAAATAGGACTAATAACATAATGCATGAATCTTACCTTCATACTAGGGTAAAGGGGTCATTGGAAAATCTGTGAAAAGGAACCATTTCTGTGAAGATGCTGTCTCTAAGCATGGATGGAAGTGTTTAGAAAGCATTATCTTGGTTGTGCTAAACAAAAACTCAAACGTCTACGAAATATACATTAGTTAGCAAAGTAGATAGCTAGCCATTTGATCACAAAATGTTCGTTTGTTATTGTCATTAATCAAAAACATATTTTCACCCTTTCACGTTCATTATTCAGAGGATGGGGAGACATGATGGCATATTATATTCCACAAAATAAAATCATCACAAATATATTGCTGTGGTAGGGTCAAGCTGATAATCATGCTAAAAATAAAAATTGTATATCTCTCTCTTCAAAATATCTAAGAAACATATAATGCTAACCAAAAAAGCTATAACAAAGGGAAGTTTTCTGAACACGTGGGTTCCAGCTGGAAGCTCTCTAATTACTCTGACTCCTGTTAAACATAAAGTAGAACTTACCAGTAGAGAGGTAGATAAAGAACATTAAAATTTCAAATATCCCCATCGGCACACACTGATATTGAAGTTGAACAGAAAGAACCAAGAAAAAAGTCATCCCAAAAGGAGGCTTCAGAATCACCCTCCTTGCTGAGAGGCTGAAGTAGGTGTGCACAGGCCGCAGGCTGTACCCGCTCAGGAAAGTCAAGCAGGACATGTTAAACACTTAGAACCACACCACCAGCCATCTATCCATCTTTCAGCAGTGGAACTTTAACATCTAAATACTCCTATGGGCAAAAATAAATAAATAAGCTAATTGGACCTGGTGCAGTTCATAAGCCAAGCTCAAAAGTAAAGTTGCTGTTGGGTGTGGTGGCACATACGTGTAATCTTAGTACTTGGGAGGCCAAGACAGGGGACTGTAAAGCCAGCCTCAGCAGCTTAGTGAAACTGTGTTTCCAGATAAAATATAAAATAGGTCTGAAAGTCTCCCTCAGAGGTCCATCCCCAGAACCACAAAAAATTTTAAAAAATTAAATTTAAAAATTGCACCTTGCCGGGTGTGGTGGCGCACACTTGTAATCCCCGCGCTTGGGAGGCTGAGACAGGAGGATCGCATGGGTTCGAAGCCAGCCTAAGCTACTTAGTGAGGCTTTCAGCTACTTATCAAGACCCTGTTTCCAAATAAAATATATTTTTTAAAAAAGGTCTGGGAGTATAGCCCGGAGGTAGAAAGCCTCTGGGTTCCACCCCTAGTACCACCAAAAAAATAAAATAAAATAAAATAAAATAAAAATAAAAAGTTGCACCCATGCCTGGTCCTTGGGAAGATTGTCCTGGAGATATAACCTGAGAACACCTGCTGTAAATTTCCCAAGCTGTGACAGCAATCTCTAAGCCACACATTCCATGAGCAGTGAAGGGTGAAAGGAAAAGGGGTGGAGTACAGTGCAAAGCAAAGGTGAGAGCTAGAGAGTCAGGCTGGAAGGAAGGTAAGGGGAAGCTTCTGAACAAAAGCATCAGACAGAACAGGCAGGGGAAAGACACCCCACAGAGCTGGTCCACACAAATCACTCAAGGTGACCAAACAACAACAGAAGAGATAAAGACAGGAGCAAATCTCATTATACTCTGTTGCTGTATTACCTACAATTTCCAGTTTTCCATAAAAATTATGAGACATACAAAGAAAGAAGAAAGCATGGATCATAGATAGGAAATAAACAGGCGCTCGAAGCCCGTTTAGGGTCCACATAATATTGGATTTAACAGACAGACTTGAAAACAACAATTCTAAAATGTTCAAGGGGATAAAGATGACTATGTTGATAGTATTACGTAAAGGTATAATAATAATAATTCAAGAATGTTAAAAAAGAGCTAAAAACTAATAAAAATAACCAAATATAAAAATCTGAAGTTGGAGATTTTAATAATTTAAAAGAAAAACTTGCTAGGTAACCATAGATTTAAATTGACATCACTGCCGACCTTACAGAAATAATAAAGGAGCATAAGGCAGAAGTGTGAACAACTGAAAATCATGAAAACAGAGATAAAGTTTAAAAAGAGCACAGGATTAAACAAGTTACTAACTTAGCTCAATAAGAAATATGAAATATGAGAAGAGCTATCAACAATCTAAAACTAGAATTATTGATCATTTTAAAACTTCTCACAAGGTGCAGATCCAAGTGCCCCAGGAGCATACTCTAGAAGGTATTTAATGGAGACCAATTCTTCACTAACATCTTCAGAAAATAATGAAAAGGAAGCACTGCTCACTCCTCGTCTAGGATTGTCATTGCCTTCATAAAAATTCAAAGATATGTATTATTCGTCAGTGTTTCATTACTGTGACCACAGTGCCTAACACAGACAGCTTGGAAATGGAGGGGTTTATTTTGGCTCATGGTTACAGAGATTCCAGTCTATGGGCCGCTGGCTCTGCTGATCTGGGATGATCATGTTGAAAGGGCAAGGTGAAGGAAAGCTTCTCAGCTCATGGCAGCAAGGAGGCAGAGAGATGGAGAGAGGGAGAGAGGGAGGGAGGGAGGGAGGGAGGGAGGGAGGGAGGGAGAGAGAGAGAGAGAGAGAGAGAGAGAGAGAGAATCCCAAGGGCACACCCCCAGCGACATAGTCTCTCCAGATATGTCCCACCTCCCTACGTTTTCCACCTCTTATCAGTACTCCATTCAAATTATTAAGCCATCAAGTGAATCAGTCCACTGCTGAGATTGCAGACCACATGATTCAATCACCTTCCCAAAGCACTGGGGACTCAGTTTTCAATACATGAGCTTTTGGAGAACATTTCAAACCATACTTAGTATACATATACATGCATATGTGTAGATATGTGTTTATGCATATCTATTACACACATATACACATATGTATATTTATACATTATACATACTATACTACATGTATATATACTACAGTACAACATCTCTTAAGTATGTGATAGGAAAACCCTCCGTAAGATATTAGCAAATCAAATTCAACAGCATATAAAACAAATGGCAATTTTAATTAAGTGATGAAGATTAAGTTTGGTAGAAGAAAAAATTTTTAAACTTCAAAACCAGTGTACCACACTGTGTCAATGTAATAAGAGATAAAATGTATAATTATCTAAACATATGAATGAAAAGTTTAGGCTAGGGGTGCAGGTCTGTGGTGGAATGATTGACTAACATGTGTGAAGCCTAGGGTTCAATTTTCAGTACCACACAGACACACACACACACAAAAAAAAAACAACAACGATAGAATTTAACATTTTTTATGGTAAATAAAAATCTACCACAAAACCACTAATAGAAAGAATGGGCCGGGCGTGGTGGCACACGCTTGTAATCACCGCGCTTCGGAGGCAGAGACAGGAGGATCGTGCAGGTTCGAAGCCAGCCGTGCACGCTGCTAAGGAGACCCTGTTTCCAAATTTAAAAAAATGTAAAAATAGGTCTGGGAGTGTAGCCCGGAGATAGAAGGGCTTCCAGGAACCCCAGTACCCCCCCCAAAAAAGAAGAAAGAAAGAAAGAAAGAAAGAAAGAAAGAAAGAAAGAAAGAAAGAAAGAAATATGAGCCCAATAAGGAACATTAATGAAAAAACTATAGCTAATATCACACTAAGTAACAAATACTGGTTTCTTTTCTTCTAAAGTAGGAACTGTGACAAGAACAGTTCTCTTCCCTTCTACTCAACATTGCATTAGAATTTCTAACCAATTAGGTGAGAAAAATACATAAAGGTATTCAGTTTGGAAAGAAAGAAATAAATTTGTCTTTGGTTACAGTTAAATGATAGTGCATTAAGAAAACCCCATGAATATATCAGTTGATTCTGACATTCGTATGAAAACTCAAGGCACACAGAACAGCCAAACTATCTTTTAAAAAAAAGAATATAATAAGGCAGGTGTGGTGGCGCACACTTGTAATTCCAGTGCTCGGGAGGCTGAATCAGTAGGATCACACAGGTCCGAAGCCAGCCATGGCTACTTAGTGAGGCTCTCAGCAACTTAGTGAGACACTGTCTCCAAATAAAATATAAAAATAGGTCTGGGAGTATATCCCGGAGTTAAAAAAAAAAAAAAAAAAACCCCTGGGTTCTAACCCCAGTACCACAAATAAAAAGAATATATTCAGTGGTCTTCCACTTACTGATTTCAAATTTTGCAGTATAATATAGTAATCAAATATGTGTGGTATGGCTATAAGAATAGAAATATAGATTAATAAACTAGGATTCAGAGTAAATAAATTAAACCTTATATTTAAGGCAAAAATATTTTCAACAAAAGCAATGCAAAGGTAGATATAATAGTGTGTTTGGGCAAATATCTTTCTGATAGCTGGATATTTTCATACAAAATAATAAACTTAAAAAGATATACCTTATCTACTTTTATTGAATGGAATATTCTATAAATATCTGGTAGATCAACTGATTGTGCTTTTTAGGTTATCTCTCTCTTTACTGTTTTTATTTCTGCTGAATATATTATTAAATAACTGGCAAAGGGAAGTCTCCAACTATAATAGTGACCTCTTTTTCTTTATGCTCTATTACATCTGGCCTTGTCTGCTTCGTTGCTCCATTTTAGGTGTGTATATGCGTTAGATGGCTTTGTGTTCCTGACTCGTCTTTATCGCAGTGTAGTGCTTCCTTCTTTAACTGTTCTTGTTCACGAGTCGGCTTCATTTGAGGTGAACACAGAAACTCCAATTTTTTTGATTGGAACAAATAAGGCGACCTCGCTGAGGGGGGATGGGAGGGGGCGTAGGGAAATTCCCCCTTGACCACGATGCACCTCCACAAACTTCTCATAGTTAATCACTAAGCCAAGCATGGGGGAGAGGGAGGGGCGGGTGTGGGGAGGGCGTGGGGGAAGAGCTAATGCATGATGTGTGCACATGTCTCTGCCATCTTGTATCCCATTAAGATGCATGACTACAATGTGCCAATAAAAAATTATAAAGTGGGAGATTATTTGCATTAGCAAAAGTTAAAATCATTAAATGATTAAAATACAAGTTCCTTTTCAACTGGGCATTTTTATGTTGTTTGAAGAAGATACAATCCAATCAGAAAACCTTAACATTCCATTTGTTATTTCTAGATGAAACTGAAAGACAAATGACTACTTTAAACCACAGGCAAGTAAAAGAGAAAGACACAAGATGATAAAACCCTCATCTTCAAGGAGATGAAGTAGTCAATAATATATAATACAACTAGGGCCACAGCAGAGTTTAAAATTGTTCTAGTATGAATTTCAGTTGAATTTCAATTTTCACATTTATTGCTTCATTAATATTCTTTTTTCTTGTGCTGGCAAGATGAGAACTGGGAGAAAGTATTTAGTGAACTGAGTTTCGATGTAGCTCAGGTTGGGTTTCCTCAACAATGAACCCACCCAATTAAATTTCTCTGGAGAACTACTTGATTTAAAATCCAGGGATTGTTAATAACGTTTTAAGGATTGTAAAAAGTTCACCTAACTGCACATGATGCCTTCATCTACTTATAAATGTACCTTGGAATGCTGAGAAGAGAATAGAGTGAAGATGAGGATGAGGCTTTTATTAAAATCACTTTTTAAATGAGGCTTAATACAATGTGTGTTCTTAATCTTTTGCATCAAAGGAAGAGGTCATGTCACCTCACCCCAGGTGATGGAGATCAAACCCAGGCTTTTGTGCGTACTAAACGAGTACCACATCTTTGAGTTATCAAACCCCGCACCGTATTGTGGAATTGTCACACATTTTCTATTCAGAAAGGATAGCTTTTAATGTAAATATTCACTACTAGGACATGAAAAGAAAAGAAAACTTACATGAGTAGAGCCTGGGTAATCTTATTTTCTTCCTTTGGTGAGATTTGAATTTCTAAATTATCCTAAATCATTTTTTTAAAATGAGCACGGAGCTAAATAAAATCAGATCCCAATGCAACTTAATTAAATCAGTTTTAATTCGACAAAATTAGAATATTGAGAGATGAAAACCGAGGATTTGTTCTTGCGACCTTTCATGATATTTAGGCATCTGGCTTTTCGGATCAAGTAATCAACATGCTAATTAAAGCTACTTTTTTGTGAATGTCAAAACTGTCATCTGCATTTTCAATGTTATAATTGTGTAAGATTAAAAAAAGAGAGCTTGCACGTCAGTGAGATCAGCAACATGAAATTACCTCAAGGACTACGTAGGGAAGGAGACCATGCAGCCAGAGTGCATGGGTGGCTGAGCCATTGGCAGCTCACATCTGCAGATCCACAAGTCAGCCCACTGGCCTGCAAGCGCCAGCCAGTGTGCACAGCTGCAGGCGACTTAGCCAGATGCAAAAGGGCACTAACGCAGGCCGGTTCTATTCAGAGAACGGCACGACAGCTTTCGGCTCACCTCAAGGTACAGCAGAGTCCTGGAGTTGCATGAACAGGCCCCAGACCATGCCTGCCAAAGGCATTATCAACCATGAACTGAATGTTAGAAATATTTGGGTAATTCTTAGTCATATAACTATAGAGACACTAATTTTTGGAGTTACCCATTTAGGTAATAAGCCTTCTTTGTCTTATGCAGTGGCCTTGGGACTTCCTCGTTTGTGCTCCCACAAGTTCTCACTTTCTAATTACAGGGAAGAAATAAGTAATTAGGACGTTAATAAACTTTTACCCACAGCAATGTGTAATTCAGTCTAGACCCACAGTCTCTGAACTGTGCGACTTCCTGTGTGACTTTGGCAAAGTGGCTGCTGTTTTCCCATTTGTCCAGTGCAGCTAATAATCCTATCCCCTATAATAGTGGTAAGAATTTCAGAAAACAATAAAAATGCATATAAAATCGCCCAGAGCAGCAACCCGCTTAGAGAAGAATCTCAAAATGATTGTTCTTAAAATGGCTATTTGACCTCTTTGCAACAGAGTCAGAAACCATATCTGAGGCTGAGAAATGGCTCTTCACTGAATTGGAATGAGAGAATAAAGCAGGAATCTTAGAAAGTAGTGACTCAAACCTCGCGTTGGAATCAGACTTGTGGCTTATAAAAGCAATGGCAAAGCTGGAGGCAGCTCAGAAAGCTCTTGGTATTTGGCTTTTCACAACTAGTGGGGTTATTAGGAGGGAAATGAGTTTCCCTGGGTCAGCACCTACAGCAACACCTCTGTAAAGATACCCCTCTGGTCTTCAGAACCGGGAACACAGCGGAATTTCTTGGGCTGTTCCCTTTTTACTTTCTCGGTGCTAAACTATATTATGGAGACATGAAAGGGTGCATTACCTAGGACATCCATCTTTATTAAGTGCCTGTAGTTCTCTGAATGATGGGACATTTGTCCCAGCTCTCCACTAGAGTATTGGTGCCCAATCACAGGACCAAGAAGCAATTCGCTGGCTCCTTTCCCATGATAAGAAGAGAAGTAGATGGAAATCCACACTAAAGAAGGCCAGGACCATGAGAAGCCGCTGTCTGACTGGTCACGCCCCGCTGCTGCCCCCTCAGCATCTTAGAGCTCGCTGCAGTATCCTTCTGACCTACCTACACTTGATACAGCCTCGTTATCCCAATTAGCCCTGTATGCAGAGGGATCTTGCAGATATGCCCTCTATTTCAACAATTCCTCGTAAGCTTATTTTCTTCACCAAGGAGACACCCAAAGTCAAATCCACCTTACCTGCTGCAGGAAAGCAGCCCAGTGCTGGGCTGAGTGGGAGACCAGCAGAGACGCGGTGGAAGTCATGATTTGTAGGTGCGTTTGTAAGAGAGGAGACATGTTATAAGTTAATTAGCTAATTTTTTGTGGAATTTTCAAAACACGTTTTTGAAAAAGCTCTTGTTGAAACATTCCTATCTTGGAGATGTCACAGGAATCCTTGACTACCAGCCTGTCTGGAATGCTGTACCTCAGAATCTACAGGCCCAGGGCAAGAAAACCCTCTAGGCCTCCCAGACCAGAGTGAGGAGGGTGTTCAAACTTCTGCCTTCTCCCCATCCCTGATAGTTAAGCATTCAGGGTGTGTCACAGCAGAGCAGTTGGGGGACATTTACTCAGACTATAAAGCAACTTCTCTATGACCTGGGGGACTCAGAGACCTATTTTGCTTTTTTGTTATTATATTAAAAGAGACAAGCCAAGATTGTGTGTGTGTGTGTGTGTGTGTGTTGAACCCAGGGTCATTCTACCTCTGAATTATACCCCCATTTCTATTTTATTTTTATTTTTAATTTATTTTATTTTATTTTATTTTTTGGTGGTACTGGGGTTCCTGGAAGCCCTTCTATCTCCGGACTACACTCCCAGACCTATTTTTACATTTTTATTTGGAAACAGGGTCTCCTAAGCCAGCACGCGCGCGGCTGGCTTCGAACCTGCGCGATCCTCCTGTCTCTGCCTCCCAAGTGCGGGAATTACAAGCGTGCGCCACCACGCCCGGCTATTTTATTTTTATTTTGAAACAGGGTCTTGCCAAGTTGCTGAGGGCCTCAATAAGTCACTGAGCCTGGATTTGAACTGGTGATCCTCCTCTCTTAGCCTCTCAAGTATTGAAATTACAGGCATGTATCACCATGTCTGGCTACCCAATAATATTAAAAAAAAAATCTGGAAATACTATGAGATTTTGTTACATTTTTGTTTGGGGCTATTCTTTTGATCCATGTCACTGAATTCTAAAAGATGGGCAATTGGAAAACCAGGCTGTAATTTTTTAGCAGGACTTTGATACTGTTTCAAAAATTCTGTTCCAAACTCTTAATATTCATTGACAGAGGTGAATATACTTTTCTGTTAACACAGAGCTCATATAATGTCTTTGTGCCTGAAGAAAATATTTTAGATACATATGTGCAAGAAGAATTACGATGGAATCCATGTTTCACATTATTGTCTCACAGCAATAACATAAAAAGGGATTAACTGCCTCATATTGTTTGTTGTCAGAAGAATTAGGTGGCATGGTTTTGACCTTTATATTATGGTCTCAAAGGTTTCATTTCTGTCAATGAAGGCTCTGTGTTAGTATTTGTCTTAAAAAAGGAAACCCCCTACTCAACTCTCAAAGCAGCAGGAATGACCTGACATCTCTCAGTAAGAATTAATGAGGTTATGGAGTCATTTGTGCATCAGGTGAGGTAGACAGGGGCACATTCCTCTCTCATTTATAGACCTCTGTTTGGGGAAATGGAAAAGTGGAAAGGGGCACACACATGCCTGCAACCTAGGACGCCGTAGGACTCAAGGACTCGGGACACCACTGGCCCCCTTGCCACCTCCTTGTCTTCCAAGTGGCTGCCTTTCCCAGACCCTCGTGTTCAAAGTAGATTTATACAACGGATTTCCTTTTAGAAAAAAGTCCTGACTGGAAAGGTCAGAGAAAGAAAACTGGGCTATGACTTCAAGGAAGACCCGGGTAGGTGAAGGGAAAAAGACCTTTTTCTTCTCTTACTACAAAGTGAGGTGCAGAAGTCCAGGACTGAATCTGGACAGTGTCGCCGTTTCTCACTAACAAAATTCTTTAATCATATATTGGTAAAAAATTCATTTCCTAATCTCTTAAAATGTGAAACATGAGGTTCTTAATATGGTAGTCAATGAAAAGAAGGAAACACTTATTTGTAACATATTTATCAATCTTACAAAAACTGACTAGACTCATCGGCGTAAGTAAAAAGAACTCATTTTTTATTCTAAACTGAGGATTCTTCTAGGAAAAACAGCTATTTTTTTTAGATTCTGGCAATGAGATTGATATTTTAAAACAACCATAAATAAAATAATTATATTGTCTAATGATATAAACTATATAAAATTCAATATCTAGAATACTTTACTATACCTTTTAAGGGTTGCTTAGATAATAACAGATGTAGTAATGTTTATGTTTTACTTCTGGAATAAATATTACAGAAGTGAAAACTAAACCCAGGGGCATTCTAACACCGAGCTACACTCTAAGTCCTGTTTTATTTTTTATTTTGAAATATGGTCTCATAAAGTTGTGGAGACTAGCCTGGACCCTATGATCCTCCTGTCTCAGTCTCTCAAGCACTGAGATTATAAGCTTGCACCATCAAACTCAGCTCTGACAAGATAAATTTTACAGATGTGATTACACTGTTTTGATTTATTTAATAGCAAAGTGTGAAAGCAGGAGCCTCCATTACTCTGAGCGTTCACAACATCTTAAAATAGAGACTGAAACCAGCATGGGTCTTTGTTGGCTCTATGATCCATCCTCTGTTAGAAAAGGATTCTCACTCCTCTCACTGATCTTCCTCTGTGTGTCACGTTGTGGTGTGATCTAGCATCCTTCCATCCTTCCAATTCAAAGTGCACCCTCTGACCCGTGCTTGAGGGCCAAGCACGATAATCTCTGGTCTACCTTTAACTCCGTGAGGCCTTTGTACACCTTTCTTTCCTCTTGTTCTCCAGCCCGCCTTTGATGAGAATTTTTTTCTATGTTATCATTATTTGTATACCTAGCTCTCCCAGGGTACGCTTGGATTCCCAAAGTCAAAAATGTATTTGTCTCCCTTTTTCAAAAATAAATTTACAGGGAAAGTACTTTTATTATATGTTGATAATATTATTAGTGCGTCACAATTGTGCATCATAGCGAGGTTCACTGTGCTATAAACACACATGCATGCAGCTCTTGGTGAATTTCTCTCCACACCTCACTCTGCTCCACTCTCCCTCCTGCACATGTTAGTGCATTTATTGTAATACCTTCATATATTGCCATATAGTGGAGTTAGAGAGTATTATGCTAAGAGCAATCAGTCCCAGACAATTAAGAATTATGTTTCCTTGCCTATGTAGAAGCGAGAGAAAAATATGGGATGTCTAAGGGTATTTTTAAGTTATTTGTGTCCATTCTCCCTAGCACACACTATGCAATGGAGGAATAAATAGCCAACCTCAAGCAGAACAAAGATTTTTTTGGCAAAAGTCCTCCTGGATGTCTTCCATGGAGCAGGAATGGTGCTATTTTGACTCTTCACGCTTCTTCTGGACTAGAGTAAACAGAGATCCTGTTCATTCCAATAAACTACTTAATTAAGAAGAGTTGTTGAAATGTCAATAAATATTCAAAAGGGAGGCTTTCTGGAGATAATTTGAAATTCAGATTGTCTGGCTGTGATAAATGAGAGCTGATGGTGAGAGATTATTGGTTGTTCATCTCAACATGCTTATTAGTTCCACAGCAGTACTTAGCACCATGGAGAGAAAGGGAAGGACAGACAGGGAAGTCCTTGAGAAACTTGTGCATCCAACAGGAAGAAGAGGGAGGAGATTTAGCGTCTATTCTTCTAACTCTGCCTGTTCAATTACACGACTTCCAGAAATCAAGTGGAGAAGTGTGCATTGTCAGGACTAAAAGAGAAACATGTGACACAAAAACACCCTGTCTCGCAGGCAGCACTCCAGGGCTGACATCAACTGAGCGCCCCTTCTGTCTTTTATCTTCCACTGACCATTGTCTTCAATCAAAATGTAAACCAAGTTTCGATTTGGGAACCAATTGAGAAAGTGATGTTGATAGCCTACACATTATGGCTTTCCAAAGTTTACTGATTATCTTCTCTTCCTTTCGCATGATTTCTTCCTGCCTTCTTTTTTCCCTTTCTTTCTTTCCTTTCCTTCCTCCTTTCTTTCTTCCTACTTTTTTCTTTTTTTCTCTTTTTCTTGGAGATTGACCCCAGAGTTTTGCACATGTTCTGCATGCAGTAACTCCACCACTGACTTACACTCATAGTCTGTCTACTAATAATCGTATATGGTTTCAAAAAGGAGGAAAGAAGAAGTGTAAGGAAGGTAGTACCTAGAACCTAGTATCTTACAGCACTTCAGTGATTTCCTCTGAATATGAGCTGTGATTACCAATTTGTACTGGAGGTAATAAAAGCTCCAGGGGTCTCATTAATTTACTCAAGAGTTTCAATATTAAACACTCAGGTCTCTTAGGGTTCATTGATGTTCATAAATGCAATTCAAGTAATGTCCTTCTAAAGATAAAGCAAAGTTAGGGGAAATCTGTTTTGTTTTTATATACATATATTATTTTTCCCATATACTTTCAGATAAATTCTACCCATGAATGAGTTCCTTCAGTTTCCAAGATTATTTTATGCCACTGTTACACTGTTTATGACTATTTAAATTAGGATGTTTATCTTTAAATTTATAAGTTTGCACTTTTTAAATGTATTATTTAACCAGTTTAGTATGCAATTAAAAGTAAATGAAAAACTAAATTAAAAATGAATTAGCACATTAGATATCCATACCTCTTCTGGTTATGAAATTGTTCCTCCTGGATTATTTCCATTAGTTGATGAAAGCAAAGGTAATATCAACCTCATAATGTGAACTAAAGTAAACCTCTCTGGCTGCCAAGTTTTCTCAACACACCACCAATTAAGTTAATATATAAAACCAGGAAAGAGTCAGGGCCGTAAGTTGAACTCCATGCTAACTGCACTCACCTCTGATGGCTTTAGCTTTCACGAATGTGTAATGAAATCTCGAGTCTACGTGCATTGCTCATGAAAGCTTTCCTAGTACACATTTCTCTGTAATATCAGAGACAGTGTCTTAAAACAAGTAGATCAGGGTTCAGTACCCGTTTCCAAATCCATTAAAAAAAAATGAGGAAGGTAAAGCCAGGCGTGGTGGTGCACACTTGTAATCCCCACCATTGGGAGGCGGAGACAGGAGGATCCTGCAGGTTTGAAGCCAGCCTCACTGGCTTAAGAGACCCTGTTTCCAAATAAAACAGGAGGGTAGCCTGGAGGTAGAAGGTTTCCATCCCCTGTACCACCAAAAAAAAAAAGGTAATTAAAATTAAGAGAGAAACCAGGAGAGTAATGGAAGAGGACTGGGGAAGGGAGGAAGAGAGGAAAATAGGAGGTGGTATGGAGAATGAAACAGACTAAATGATGTGATGTGCATACAGGAATGTGTCACCAGGAATCCTGCTGTCATACACAATAATAATGTACAATAGGAGATATTTAAATGGAAAATTATAAAATAAAAAGTAGATCTTTCCTCAAATTTTAATTGATGTAAGATTTGCTTTACTTATTCTTTACACTTATTTATTATTTATTTGTAATGCTGACTTCAGTAACTTGGTCCTTTGGGTTTGATGGAGAAGCCAAACTTCATTATCTTCTTATTATCTCAATATTTCGTAAAATTGGCTGCCTTCTTGAATCTTAGCCTCTGTGGTTTGTGAAACCTATATTTTCAATGATTGAATATGAGAAATGTATGCTTTTAAGAATGCTTTATAGAGAATTTTGGTATAATTTTGGTATTTCAGTTAAATATTCTCCCTTCCTCCCTCCCTCCCTTTCCCATCTCAGGCTCCACAAGGTCATTTTAGATTTTTGCAAAGCATTGCCAGCTTCATGGCCACCCTACTCAGATACTGTGCTAACATGACAGAAGTGAGCTGGGTGTGGTGGCGCACGCTTGTAACCCCCGCGCTTGGGAGACTGAAACAGGAGGATGGCGCAGGTTCGAAGCCAGCCTCAGCAACTTAGTGATGCTTTCAGTAACTTAGTGAGAGCCTGTTTCCAAATAAAATAGAAAAGTAGGTCTGGAAGTATAGCCCGGAGGTAGAAAGCCTCTGGGTTCCATCCCCAGTACCACCAAAGCACAGGTGGGAAAACCCGACATCCACCACCTTTACTTTCTCATGAGAGTGACCATGTCATTAAATTATGGCATATGTCATCAAAAGAGAAAGAACTTGTTTCTCCCCCTTTTTCTCTCCCTACCCCATTTTTAAAAAGTCAGATTTGTGGCTAGCCCCACTATTTATTTAAACTATGAGGTGACCACGGAAAGAATAGAATAGAGAAAGTCTAAGTCCCTGGAACTTTGGACTATCCTGCTTGCTCTGAGACGACTTCACATTTGAATGTGAAGAAAAACTACACATGGGCCTGAGTGTGGTTGCGCACGCCTGCAATCCCAGTACTTGGGAGGCCGGGACAGGAGAATTACAGGTCCTGACCAGCCTCAGCAACTCAGCGAGGCCTTCCCCAACTTACTGAAGACCTGTTTCAAAATAAAAGAATAAGCCAGGCGTGGTGGCGCAAGCTTGTAATCCCTGTGCTTGGGAGGTGGAGACAGGAGGATCGCACAGGTTCAAAGCCAGTCTCACTGGCTTAAGAGACCCTGTTTCCTATTAAAAATAAGTATAAAAATAGGTCTGGGAGTGTAGCCCGGACATAGAAGGGTTTCCAGGAACCCCAGTACCACCAAAAAATAAATAAATAAATAATTTTTTTTTTCGGGTCTGGGGATGGAACCCAGGGGCATTCAACCTCCAAACTACACCCCCTGTCCTAATTTTTATTCTTTATTTTGAAACCAGGTCTCACTGAGTTGCAGAGGCCTCACTAAGTAGCTGGGGCTGTCCGTGAGCCATGATCCTCTGGTCTCAGCCTCCCTAATGCTGGGATTACAAGCGTGCACCACCACGTCCGGCTTTAAATTTAAAAAAAATTAAAATAAAAAAATTAAAGAATAAAAAAATAGGGCTGAGGGTATCACTCAGAGGTAGAATGCCCCTGGGTTCCAGCCCCAATGTCACACACACAAAAAAAAAAAACCCAAATCATGAACAGGTATTACCAAAATCACTATTATTTCATTTTAATTTTTGACTACAAACCAAATTGTTAACAGCTTACAGAGATACAAGTAATATGCCATTAAATTTTCCTCTTTAAAGTGTACAATTCAGTCCTTTTTGCTTTGTTTTAATTATTCCGAGCTCTGTGCACTTGCAAGCACAGTTCACCCCGAGGTGCTATGATCTACTTTTCTCTCGTCTCAGGTTTCTATGAATGAAATTGCACGTAGGTGGTTTTTGTCAAGGACTTCTTTCCCTCACCATAATGTTCTCAAGCTTCATCCATGTCAAAGCATGCATCAGCCAAATAATATCCCATTGTATGGATATATCCCATTTTGTCCATCTGTTCATCCACCGATGGACACTTGAGTTATTTTTTAGAAGTCGTGTGATTTTCATTTTTCTTGGAATTATGTCTATGAGTAGATTCTTGTATCTATCAAACTTTAATTCCCTGTTTAATTGCTTTAAAAACTGCCAGATTGTTTCATAAAGTGGCTGTACTTTTTTACACTCCCACCCACACTGTATGAGGGGCTCATCTCCTCTCCATCTTTACCAACACGTACCTAACGTTTTTCTTCTAGACATCCTCGTGAGTATGACGTAGCACACCACAGTGTTGTGAGTTTGAATTCCTGGATTATACTGAGCATTATTCACAGTGCTTATTGGTCATTCATATTTATTCCTTAAGGAATTGTTTCTTCATATCTGTCGTCCCTTTTTAGATCAATTCATTTTTTATTATTGAGTTGTGTTATTTGCATACCTTAGATAGACATCCTTTTACATAAATTATTCATTAAATATTTTTTCTCACACTGTGTGAGTCATCTATTCATCTTCTTGATGGTGCTTTTGTAAAGGGGTTCTTCTTTTTTTTTTTTTTTTTTTGGCTTTTTGGAACGGGGGATCGAATCCAGAGCACCACACCTGCCAGGCAGGCACTTTGCCACTGAGCTACATCCCAGCCCTTGATGATGTTTTTTGAATTACAAATGTGTTTAATCTTTATAAAGTCCAATTTATTTATTTTTGTGGTTATTTGAAATTTTTTGTTTTATATAAAGATCCTTTTCCTAATAAAAGATAGTGAGGATTTAGTCCTGGGATTACAAGCATGTGCACCATGCCTGCCTTAATTTTGATTTTTAAAGATTCTAAATTTGTTTGACAGATTCAGCACAAGCATTTGACTTGCTTCTTCATTATGCCTTATTGATGTAAGATTATAAAAGCAATATAAACATCATAATAAAGTTAACCATCATTGGCCAGCTGATTTCAGCAAACTCTTTTTTACATACTTTCTTTGGTGCAGTGTAATCACACATCATAATGAAGTTCAGAATCATAAAAAGATACATGCACACAAAACTTGGGGAGCTTCCTCTCAGATCCCACCCTATCCCCGCTCCTTCCCTATACACGATATAGACCCACAACGAAATTCTACTCAGCCACAAAGAAGAACAAAATTATGTTATTTGCAGGAAAATGGATGGAACTAGAGAATATTATTCTAAGTGAGATCAGCCAGTCATTCGAAATTAAGGTTCATATGTTTTCTCTCATATGTGGAAGCCAAAGGGACTCCAGATAAAGCCCCGTGGAGCCATGGTGGAGGCACAGAGCAGGGAGGTGGAAAGAGAACAGAGATTTGATGAAGAAACTTTTCAAATAATGCTATGCACATATGTAAAAGTACCAATGTCGATCCTAACCAAACTCTTAAAGAAGAAAAACATAAGGTAGCCTGCTGGTGACTAACATGAATTAAGGAAAGCACTCCCACAACATAAAACAGAACCACAGCCAAGATGACAACTGTCTCAGCCCAAGTATGCACATGGAGGATGCTGTGTAATAGGAAATGGAGTGTATGGAATCTGCATTACAGGCCGTTAGTCACAATGACTCTCAACACTATCCTACCCTGTTCCCTCCGCATCAGGCCATGCATATCTCATCACCAAGATAAGACAAAATATAAATACGCAACAAAAACAACTACAAATCTTCAAAGCCATCTCTAGTAAAGAAAATTAAAAATAATTACCTATGAAGAGCTAGCCTCTGAGGGCTGAGGTAATCCAGATAAGAATGTCTTATTTTGACACTGGGGTCCCCACATTGAAGTCAGCTTTCTGCTTGCTCACCCTAAAATAAAATATATCTCCTAAAATCCGAAAAACATATCTAGATCTTTTACTTAGTTTTAAAATTTACGGGAAAAACCTAAGTGTAAATGAAAACCACATGAGATATGTAATAATAAAAGCAAATAACCAAAAATAGAAAAAATTAAATTTCAAACAAGCTTCATATTTTAAAATATGAGTGATTTACAGCTGGGCTTGGTGGCGCACGCTTGTAATCCCCATGCTTGGGAGGCGGAGACAGGAGGATCACGCAGGTTCAAAGCCAGCCCCCCCAAAAAATAATATGAATGGTTTACAAAAGACCATCATTCTCATATAGAAAGTCACCAGTCTGGAATTAAAAACTACATTTTTTTTTTTTTTGGTGGTACTTAGGATGGAACCCAGGGCCCTTCTACCTTTGGGCTACACTCCCAGACCTATTTTATATTTTAATTGGAAACAGGGGAAAACCACAATTTTTTAAAAAAATGTTATTGGTACGCTGTAGTCATGCATCTTAATGGGGTACAAGAAGGAAAATAAAAGTGAAGTAAGTGCAAAAATAAAAAAGAAATAAATTAATAAAGACCAGAGTAGAAATTAATAAAATAGAACATAAAAATTAATAGAAAAATAAATAAAACTAAAAGCCCTTCTGTACTAAAAATTAACAAAATGGTAAATTGCTAGCAATATAGATCAGAATAGAGAAGTCAAGTCATAGATCCAGCATCTGAATGGAAAAGTAGTATCATTATATAGTCTACATGAGGGATTCTAAATCTCACCCAAATAACTTCAGCAACTTAGATTAAATGGAAAGATTCCCTGAGATTTACAAACGGCCAGATCTCAGTCCAGAAGAAGCAGGAGATGTGACTAGTCATATAACTCTGACAGAACTTCAGTTGACAGTTCAAAAACTTCCTCTTTTATAAACTGTTTCAAAAGATGAGGTCGCTTTAATCTTCCAAATGGATTAGAAATACACCAAGTAGATATGAAAAATATCAATTCTATGAATGCTTAATACAAATTAAAGATAAAATAATTTTCAGTCTATTTTATGAGGCCATCATCAGTCTAATAGTGAAGCTAGACAGACATAAGAAAAAATACAAACCAGTATCACTTGTGGACATGAACGGTGCTTGTCTGAATCTTTAGGAAGTCAAATTCAAAGATACACTAAATGGGTAGTATATATGAAGAAGTAGGGAGTAACCTGATATGCAAGAGTAGCCAAACATTCCAAAATTAATAAATAAAATTCACCATATGGAAAAAATAAAAATACCTACACCCTCACTCCATCAAGAGCAGAAGTGAGCATTTGATGAAATCTTCTGTCCATTCCAGATGAAAAGTTCAATAAACTCAGGGTGGTAGGGAACTTCATAATCGAACAAAGGTCATCTTGTAAGATCTAAAAGCTCGGTCGTAGAATACGGCATGCTTTTCTGTGAGATCAAGACCAAGCAAAAATATTCTCACCCTTTCTATTGAATATTGCACTGGAAGCTCTTCCTGGCGCAGCAGCATGAGAAACAGAAACAAAAGACTTTATATGGGAAAGGAAGAAGTGTCTTCTTCCTTTAGACACAACAGTGTTTGCTATGTAGAACATTTGATAGAATGTATTTTTAAAGCTCCTGAAACTAATTATTGTATTTGGTAACATTTCAAGATACACGGTCAATATAGAAATATCAATTGCATTTCTACATATTATCAACAACTAGAAATTTAAAAATTACTATTTACAGTATCATTCAAAAATGTAAAAGGATAGGGGAGAAATGAAAAAATATATGCGCAAGTCCTCTATATTTAAAATCCAGTCTGTTGCTGAGAAAAACCTCAAAAGATTTCTATCTTCAACCAATTTCTAAGCCTAGGGGGACATCTGGCAAGGTCTGGAGGTTGTTGTAATGGCCAAAACCTCGAGCAGGGGACAAGTTGAGGAGCCGGTTATGCTACGGAATCAAGTGAAGAGCGTATGACGCTAAACATCCTACAACACACAGAGCAGCACCCACAACAAAGAATTCTGTGGTCCAAATATCAGGGTACCAAGTTTGAGAGCCTCGGGTATAACGTAAGGACAACTGTTGGTGAGTTAGAAGATACAACATGGTTAGGATGCCCATTCTCTGTATACTGATCTATTAATTCAGTGAAGTCCCAATAAAACTTTCACTAGGCATTTATTTTATATCCTGAGATTCAACTGAAAATGCGAAGATCCTAAAGTAGCCAAAACAACCTTGAAAAGTAGTGACAAATTGAATAAACTATCACTATATGATTTTAAGTCTTAGTATATAGAACCATATATATATATATATATATATATATATATATATATATATATCTCCACACACACAATTTGTTTTTAACAGGGATGCAGATGACATTCAGTGGGGAAAAGAATAGTTTTTCTTTTAACAAATATAGTCAGAACAATTGGATATGGACATGTAAATAATGAGCTTCAATTATGTGTATACGTATAAAACATTAACCCAATATATGTCCTAAGTGTAAATGAAAAATCTAGAACTATAAAACTTCTAGAAGAAAAAAACTTAAGAAAAAATTCTTTATAATCTTTTGTTAGAAAAGTATTTCCTAGATAAAATATAAAATACATGAACTACAAAAGAAAAAATAGACAAAACTGTTAAAAAAATAATAGACAGCAAAGAAGGAAGAAAATGGCAACTGTGGGAAATATGACATCTCAGTAGCTATAACAAACAAAAACAACTCCTGAAAAGGCAACTCCGTGACAAGAAAAACAAAGCATTGAAGATGTTTATGAATGAAACCATAAAAAAGGAGCCATGGCAGAAAAATATCCAAAACTCAGCACGTGAGGTCCACAGCAAAGACCCCGAGCGCGTGACTGACCTGGTGTGGTGGCCGGTGACATCTTGGGCCACCAGCCAAATGGTGAATGCCAGCTCCACAGTCGAAGAAATTCCAGCAGGTAAACCAAGGGCTTGAAGTGCAGAAAGCAGTGGCAGAGCTCCAACATCTTAAGCGACCAGCACGACCATGCAGGCGTGGATAAAGAGATCCAAAAGCCTGTGCACTCACTGAAGCCAGCACTTGCAGCAGCACTCTGCCCCACAGAGATCTGGGCCTGCGGGATAGTAAGTGACCTGTGTTGCTTAGTGGATGACCACCCAGAGCAGCCTGCAGGGGGCCCAGCAGGCTAAGACCTGGCAGGATACCCCTGAGCTGGTCGGGTTATAACCTACAGACACAGGAAAGGCCCGTAGTGCCCAGGGCGCAGCCACCTGCAGAGGGTCATGGGGGTTGTTCCAATATTACATTGGACACCCTCCACCAGTGCAGGTAGGGAGGTACAGGCCCACTGCTGAAAGGCACAGAGCCCAGGCCCAAAAGGTGCAGAGCCCAAGCCTGGAAAGCACAGAGCCAAGGCCTAGAAATCGCAGAGCCCACACCTGGAAAGTGCAGAGCTGAGGGTCTAAAATCGCAGAGCACAGGGCTGGAGGTCACAAAACTCAGGGCCGAGAGCAAGGCCAGGGCCTGAGAGTACAAAACCCAGGGCCATAAGGCACAGAGCCCAGGGCCAGATTGTGCAGAGCCCAAAGCTAGAAAATGCAGAGCCCAGGACCAGAAAATGCAGAACCCTGCGCCTACACGGAAGTCACAGTGACACCTGCTGCCCTAACACCTGAACACAAAGCGGTCATAGGCAAGAGAAGGATGCAAACACTCATACAGTGGGTCCAAAAGCTGACAATAGGTTATGGAGCAAATTTTAGTTACTGAAACATACTTCAGAATCTACTACAGTGAATAGACATTATAGGTGCCCTGTATATGTAAATTAGCAATACTGGGTGATATTTTTTGCTTTTTTATTGTTTATTTGTCTTTTATTTATTCTTATATTTGTCTTTTATTTATTCTTATTTTATTCTTATTGTTTATTTGTCTTTTATTTATTCTTATAATTGTTAGTTTTTGTTGCTTGTAATTATATGCATGTTTGTTTGCTCTTTCTCCCATTCCTTTAAAAAGATTTCTCCCTTTATCCTATCTACTCTTCTCTCAAAACCTTTTTCCCCTTCCTGTATCTCCTTGTCTTATACTCAAGCTATTTCATATCTCCATATCTAAATATAGTAACTGCAGGACTCCCACTATATCACCATCTCTCATCCTCAACCAGACACAACCTTATTATACTTAAACTGTTATTCAACTTAATCATATCCTCTACTTTATCCTACTTCTATACCCATCATCCCTGCTCCTTCCCCTCCCCTAACCCTCACCATTGAAAAAAACACTACTTACCCACGCATGACACCTCTAAATCCCTCCTGCTAAGATTGGGTCAGACCGGTTATTCACAGACTCACACATAAAAAGAAAGAAGATGCCAAAAAACAGAAACACAAACCTGAGAATTCTGAAAATATGAAAACAAGGAGCAGTGAGAGAATAAGGGAAATCATGAACACTGACCTACAAGAAATGTAAGAAGGAGAATTCCTAATCCCAATCTTCAATATGATGAAAGGCCTCACAGTAAGTGTACAGAAAATGAAAGAGGCAATGGGGACATTAAGAAATGGGCAACTGAACTGAACAGACACTTCACAAAAGAAGAGACACAAATGGCCAGTAGATACATGAAAAGATGTCCAACACCATTAGCCATCAGGGAGATGCAAATCAAAACTAGGCTGAGATTCCATCTAACCCAGTCAGAGTGACAAGCATTGAAAAGTCAAATAACAACAAATGTGGGGAAATATGAACTATTTTACACTGTTGGTGGGAGTGAAAACTAGTTCAGCTGCTATGGAGATCAGCGTGGAGAGTCATTAGAAAACTGGAAATGGATCCACTATATGATTCGCCTATACCACTCCTCGGTATCTTTTCAAAGGGGTTGAGATCAGAGAACTACGGTCACATATGCATACCCATGTTCATAGAAGCACAGTTTGTAATAGACAAAATATAGAACCAACCTAGGTCTCCGTCAACAGATAAATGGATTGCAAATTTATGGGAAATACACACAATGGAATTCTACTCAGCTATAAAGAAGAACAAAATCATGTCATTTGCAAGAAGATGGAAAGTCCTGGAGAACATTATGCTAAGTGGAATCAGCCAAGCACAGAAAGAGGAGGGACATGTGTTTTCTCTAATATGCTCAAACTAGGGAGTATTAGGAATACCAGGGGGACTTCACATAATAGAGTGGAACCTCAGCAAAGCCAGAAAGGAGGGATTGAGGAGCAAGAAGGCTGAGGTTAATCAACGGAAAAGCTACATTTGAGTATGTATATACATGTGAATATAACATTGTTAACTGGACACTCAGTATTAAGAGGAGGTTTGAAAAGGGGAAGGGGGAAGGAGGAGGACACCAAGTACTCTGTGAATATATGCCATTTTCAACATGATCCACATTATAATATGAGACTCTAGTGCACCAATAAAAAAATAAATAAAGAGGCGAGCCCTGGACTTAGGAAAAAAGTCACAAAACATGTATCTGATAGAGTGCTTATAGCCAAGATACTTTAAAAACTCTCAAAACACAATTAAAAACAAACCAAGGAAGAAACGGACAGAACACTTGAGCAGTCCCTTTATTAATGAAGACAAGCAAACACAAGGAAGGATGTTCAACATCACTAGCTAGCCAATGAGAAAGTGCAAAGGAAACCAATAGGAAATTCCGCTGTACAGCACTTAGAATGGCTAAAATTAAAAAAAATGATTGACCATACCAAATGCTGGAGAGTACATGGAGAAACCAGAATTTTATACCTAACTGGTGAAACATACAATGGTGAAACCCCTTTGGGAAGCCATTTGGCAGTTTCATAAAAAGTTGAACACACGTCACCAAAATATAAAGTCTTAGATACTTAACCAAAAAAATGAAAGCATATTATGTACAAACACTTGTACGGGAATGTTTATATTGGCTTCAAGCATAAGAGTCAGAAAGTGAAGACAATCCAAATACTTATCCACAGGCAAATGAATCAACGAAATCTGGTACCTCCACTAAATGAAATAATAGTTGTCAAATATATGAAGTGACTCTTTATACACACAACACAGGTTAATATCAAAATAATTATGCTAAGGGAGTAGGAGAAAATGTGCATGGTGTTTAATTCCATTTTAATAAAATTTTAGAGGATTCAAACTCATCTCTAATGTGTCTATTGTTGAAAGTTCATCAATTGTTGCTTGGAGGCAGCATGGAGTGGGGTGCAAATGTTAGAAAATAGCATAAGGAACCCATTTTGGGGGGATTAGTATGTTTACAATTTTCATTGTGACAATGGTTTCGAAGGTCAATTTTTTTATTATATTACATGCTTTAAACACGTGCAATTTTTGTAAGCTGTTTACAGCGTGAAAGAAAAGGCTTGGGAAATAGAATTATTCAAAGATAGAATATTTCCCAGAACACATAACTACTATACAAAACAAATCAATTCCCAGAAATAATCGGGATACAACAGGGGCTTTGGAGTGAGGGAGGTGGTCTAGCCAAAGGTGGGGAGGGAGGGAACTGGGAGAATTAATGAAGCAGATATTCCCATTGACATTATGTCCATATGTGAAAGTACCAATGCCAATCTCAGTGCCATGTATGGGGAAGAGAGGATGGTAGGGAAGGAGCCGGGGAACGCCCACCAAGTGCTGTGTGCACCTATGACACTTTCGCTCTAAGCTGCATTACGAAGTGAGCCTAATGCACCCGTAAAAGTACAAAACAAACAAAAAGAAGTGCTAGCGTTTGAAATGTTTTCTCACCCAAACTCGTGCAAGAGTGCATGCACATCCCTATCACTCTGGATTACATAATGATGTGAAATTACAATGCACCGATAAAATAACAGAAATAACTCACAATGAAGCCTACCTCCTCAAGTTGGTAGTATTTCTCAAGAATAAATTATGCTTTCCTGAGGGGAATGTGTTATTTACTATGGGGTTGGTTACTGTGTCCTCATTTTCAGTTGTGCCCACTTTCCCTTCCCTTTTTTATGTCCTGAGTTGAAACATCTTACGGCCTCACCCAGTCCACTGCTTGGAACCTCCAGAACTATGAAGCAAAATAAGCCTCCCTTATCTATCAGTCAATCAAACTCAGTCATTCTGTTACAGCAACATAAGATGGACCGAGACAAGGATTAAACCATTAGGTGCAAAATGTGACCAGTAGGATCATATAAAAATGACAGGAATTTTTTCTTAAGAATAGAAGAAAGTTGTTTAGCACTAAAAGACATAGACCTTTAGAGTGAGGCTTACCCAAGATCCAGTGCTCATAATCAAAACAGTTTTACAAGCTGGGAGTGGTGGAATATGTCAGTAATGTCATTACTTGAGAGGCTGAGACAGAGGAGCACAGTTCCAGGATAGCCTCAGCAATTTAGGGAATTCCTGTTTCAAAATAAAAACATTTTGACGGGCATGGTGGTACACTCTTGTAATCCCAGCATTTGGGAGGCTGAGACAAGAGGATCACAGATTCACAGGCAGCTTCAGCTACTTAGCGAGGCCCTCCATAGCTTAGTGAGACCCTGTTTCAAAATAAAGAAAAAAATAGGGTTGGGGGTAGAACTTGGAGGTAGAATGCCCCTGGGCTCTATCCCTAGTATTGTGAAATAAATAAAGAAAAATAAATAAATGAATAAATAAATAATATTTTAAAAAGCAACAGGGGGATTGGGTGTGTGGCTTGGAGGTAGAATGCTCCTGAGTTCTATCCCAAGTACAAAAACAAAGATTCATCAGATACATTTTATGAAACTCCAGCCTTTTCCTTCTGCCAGGGACAAGTGCATGCATGGTGGACTGGGGGGCTGGGGCTGAGTCAACGAGGAATGAAGAAGATTGTCAGCACTCCAGCATGGTCAATTGTAATGGTATGATTATTTCAGAGTTCTGAGGAAATTACCTTTCAGTCTACAAGTCAGTAGCCAACCCTCAGTTAGACATAAAGGGTGAAGGAAAGGTCTCAGATCTGCACAAAACCTCAAAAAGCTTCTGTCACATGCAACCTTCCTGAGACTTTAAGCATGCATTAGGTAACACCAGGGATAAAACCAGAAATAAGACATAGGCTGTTTAAAAATCATAAAATTACCTCAGAAAGTGAGGAATAGAGCCACCATTTGACTCAACATACCAATCCTTGGTGTATTTCCTAAATAATTAGAACCCAATCTGGAACCCAAAGGCTGCTAGCATCATCACTGCAGGAACAGCTAACAGGGTGATCCCCTCTCACACACCATCAACTGAATCTACTTTTTTCAGGCAGGAAAACTACAATATTTCTGGGGTATTTTCCTCCTCTCCTAATTATTATCCTTAAAAACATTAAACCTTGAATTGTGTGTACAAAGTATAGCTCAAATGCTAGACTTGATTTCAAAATATGCTACAGAGGCATTGTTATTAAAAATATCATGGTCTTTTCATAAAAGACACATGGATCAGTGGGATAAAGAACCTAAAAATGAACCCACACATTAACAGCCATGTGACTTTCGACAAAGATACCAAAAACATATGTTGGAGACAAGACAGCCTCTTCAACAAATGCTGCTGGGGAAACTGGGTAATCACATGTAGAAAACTGAATCTCTCACCCTGAACAAAAATCACCTTAAAATGCTAAAAGACTATAATGTAAAACCTGAAACTTTGAAATTACTATTGGAAGAAAACATAGGAGAGAGACTACATGATACTGGCACAGGAAATGACCTCCTGAATAGATCTCCAATACCACAGAAAAATAAAAGCAAGGACTGATCAATGAAATTGCATCAAATTAAAAAGCTTCTGTTCAGCAATCAGTCAACAGAATGAAGAGAATGGAATAAAATTCCTTTCCAGCTATTCATCTTACAGGATTAATATCCAGAATACATCCATGTATGTAAACGTGCATATGTCTACATGTAAACTAAAAAATGTAACAACAAAAGAACAAGCGATCTAATCAGTACCTCAGCGAGTGACCTGAACGAGTAGGTCCTTCCCAAAGGAAATACAAATTGCTAATTATCTTTAAACATGAGGGAAATGCAAACCATAACTTCATTGAGATTCCATCTCACCCTAGTCAGAATGACTATTATATAAAACAAAAGTAACAAATTCTGGAGGGGATGTGGAGAAAAAGGAATCTTCAGACACTTTTGGTTGGAATATAAATTAGAACAGCTTCCATGGAAAGCATGGGGATTCCCCAAAACATTAAAAAATAAATCTACCATATGATCCAGCTGTACCACGCCTGGGTATGTGCCCAAAAGAAATGAAGTCAACAGAGAAGGAATACCTGCAAACCCATGTCTACCATGGCTCTATGCATAACAGCCAACAGGTGGAATCACCCTAAGTGCCTGTTAATAGAAAAATAGAGGCCGGGCGTGGTGGCGCACGCTTGTAATCCCCGCGCTTGGGAGGCGGAGACAGGAGGATCGCGCAGGTTCGAAGCCAGCCACGCGTGCTGGCTTAGGAGACCCTGTTTCCAAATAAAAATGTAAAAAATAGGTCTGGGAGTGTAGCCCAGAGGTAGAAGGGCTTCCAGGAACCCCAGTACCACCAAAAAAAAAAGAAAAGAAAAGAAAAGAAAAATAGATAAAAGTAGAGTATAGACACAATGGAGTTTTATTTAGCCATAGAGAACGAAATAAGGTCAATTGGAGGAAAATGGATAGAACTAGAAAACATTGTGCTAAACAAAATTAGTCAGGCACAGACACATGAGTTCCACATATTTTCTCTTCTGTGTGGAAATTAAAAAAGGAAAGGTAACTGGAAAAAAGATAGGCTATTATGGGACAGGACTAGCGGGAGGGGGTAAAGAGGAGGGTAAAATACAGTAGTAGGGAGAGTGGATAGAATTAAAGAAGGGTATGTGGGTATATGCACGTATGGAAAGGTCATAGTGAAGAAGCTTGCCAATTTGTACAATTAATATGATTGAAAAGTATAACTCAAAAGAGTACATCTCAGTGATGTGAGATATGCATTAATTTTCCATTTTTAGGCTCTACCTGTAAACATAGTATTAAATGCTGACATAAAATTTTATGATTTCAGGCTGAGGGCAAGTGGTTTCAATCCTGATAATGTAGACACAATAACAGCTAAAAATGGATGGGTTTTGGAAGAGGAAAAAGAGAAATATATGAAAAGATGGAACGTTGATTTCTTGGTCTGAAAAACGTAAAGTCTGTTGATCACAGTACTCTTTGCAATAGCCAAGTTGTGGAATCAACCGCGATGCCAAAATAGGATTAATGAACAAAGAAAATGTGATATGCCTGTTGGCGTGGTATCAGCCATCAAAACCCAGAATCTTTTAGTTTGGGGAAAAATGGATGGAACTGGAGAGCATTATGTTAAGTGAAATAAGCCAGACACAGAAAGACAAATACTGCAAGCTCAAGTTCCCTGTCATATGTAGAAGCTTTAAAAAGTAGGAAACAATCAAGAGTCTGAAGAGAGAGCATACAGAGCGAATGAAAATCTCTGCCGACTTCTCCTCTAATAGAGAACTAATATCCAGAACATACAAATAGCTTTCAAAAGTTAACATTAAAATCACAAATATCCCAGTTTTTAAAATATTGGCAATTAAATTGAATAGACACTTCTCAAAAAAAAAAAGAAATACAAATGAACAATCACTAAATGAAAAAATGTTCAATATTGTTAGCAGTCAGAGAAATACAGATCAAAACCACCCTGACATTCCATCTAACTCCAGTTTAAATGGCAATCATCAAGAATAAAACAATAATAAATACTGGTGGGGAGGCAGAGGAACTAGAAACTCTCACGCAGGAGAGGTGGGATTGTAAACCATCCAATCTGGAGAGAACACAACGGAACCATGTGACCAGCTTTTCCACTCCTCAGAATTACTCTAAAAGAATTAGTCAGATTACTATATTGGCAAATGCGTATTGATGTTTAGAGCAGCATAATTCACAATAGCCAAATTATGGAATCAATCTAGGTGCTCATCACAGCTGAATGGCTAAAGAAAATGTGTTCCATACACAGAGTAAAATTTTTTCAGCCATAAAGAAGAACAAAATTATTTCATTTGCAGGAAAATTAAAGGAACTAGAGAATATGCTAAGTGAGACCTGCCAGACTCAGAGAGGCAAGGGTCACACAATCTCGCTTATATGTAGAAGCTAGAGAAAGAAAAGGGAAACAAATGTATGAGGAAGCCGGTAGAATAGTAAAAGAGGGTGCGGGAGGAGGAGGGACAAGGAAAGGGGGGCGGAGAAGCACAGAGTTCAAACACTGTTAGGTCCACCTGTGAAGGCGTCTCTACCAATCTCCCTAAAACGTATGTGGGAAGGGCGTGGAGAGCAAAGCTCACCAACTCGATCGTATATGTTTGTACCACTTTCAGCTTCACTATAATGTACAATTATGATGCACCAACTGATGTATATTAAAATTTATCTCAAAATAGAAAGAGTGTGAAAAGTGACCATCGGGGCTTAGGAAGGACCAGGGGTTGCAGATAGAGAGGGAGTTTGAATAGCAGGTACCAAATACAGTCAGGAGGCGTAAGTTCCAGTGTTCTGTGGCTTCACAAGGTGACTAGAGTTTAAGGACGCACTACATATTGGATGAAGGTCTGGAGCAGAGGAGCTCGAAGCCTTCAGGAATGAAGAAATGGCCGGGCGTGGTGGCACACGCTTGTAATCCCAGCATTCAGGAGGCTGAGACCGGAGGATCGTGGTTCGCGGACAGCCTCAGCTACTAAGTGAGGCCCTCCGCAACTCAGTGAGACCCGGTTTCAAAATAAAGAATAAAAAATAGGGCAGGGGGTATAGCTCAGAGGTCGAATGCTCCTGGGTTCCAGCCCCAGATCCGCAAAAAATAAATAAATAAATAAATAAAATAAAATAAAAAATAAAGAAATAATAAAGAAATGAAAATAATATGACACTACTGACTGCCTGATTTGGTGAGTGCAATGTAGATGTGCACTGAAATAGCACACCATAATGAAACAAAAAGTAAATAATAGACAACAATGGAGAGACCTGATGAAATGAGAAATGGAGATTTAAGTTGTAAAGACATTGTTTTACGATCATTGGGCTCTCAGGGCCACGACCTGATTTCCCATTTACATCAGGCAGCGTGCACCCACACTCACCACTCTGTGGTCTGCTTCAGCAATCCACGGTGTCTTGCAGGTGCTCCGCTACGAAGCCACAGCCCAGCTCCAGGCACACGCATTTAATGAAAAGTGTGCTTTGCATTGCCCACCTGGCGATTCTGACTGGAACCCATTATCTACCAAGCAAGGGCTGCAGCGTGAGTCCTCTCACAGCAGGACCCTCAACCCATCTCTGTTGCTGGTTTAGTCCTACATGGCGCCAAGTATCCTACCTTAAAAATGTCTCCTGTGTTCCCGAGGGTCAGTCTTCTCCAAAAAATAGGGTCTCCATTCTGAGGCTAGTCGGCCAGTAAAAAAGTTCCTGTGTGAATTCTAAGACTGAGGCAAAGGCCGACGTGGGCGGGCCCTGGCAGCCGTGGGTCACGAGAGTGAGCGAGTGGGCTGAAGCCAAACCCCACATTCCAGGAAGCCTCCCTACTGACTACAAGCAGGAAGCTTTTTAGAAAAACCTTGAGGAAATTCAGTCAGAATTAGAAAACCCTCCCTTCCGCCGTTATCAGTCTCTTATGCTTATCACCTGAGAGGGGCAGTGTTTTCACTCCGTGCAGTTGATGAAAAATAATCTTGTGGTATGTCCCAGCCATGGCCAAGGGAGAATGTGAGACATGTCCCTTCCGGGGCACCAAAGTAGACCAGGAGTGTAAAAGATGTGCCTGTAACTTTAGATACTTGAGGAGAAGGCCTGGCTGAATGTGGAGGCGGCAGGTGGGCGGGCCTGGATGTGGGGAGCGAGGAATGCAGGCAGGTGTCACTACAAATCTCAGGCCATGTATGGGTATAGTGGGTGGGAGGTGGGAGCCGAAGAGTCACACCAACACCTGTGTGCATGTCTGTTTGCAGGAACTAGGATGTATACTTACAGTGCACCAATACAAGTTATTATTTAAGAAAAAACTTTCCTATATAAGGTGGGGGGGCACGGTAACGAATTACTGAAGAATTTGCTTAGAGTATATGATGTGGGTGTTAAACCTGCTCTTAATTGCCGGCTGGCTGAAGGCATTTGTGAGACGTAAAACCCCAGCGAGGAGCCTCCCTCCAAAGTGTTTGCAGGTTGAGTCAATACCTTCTCAGGGGCCTGGAGATGTAGTTATCAACAAAGGCTCTGTCTAGTCTGAGGCGTCCCAGGAGCTGAGTTCAGTCACTCATTCACCCTTTCGTTCCAACACGTTGCCTTTTGTGTTCTCACTGGTAAAGGAAATCAGGGAAATCGACTAAAGAATTAAAGATAATGATCTAGACTACACTGGCTGGATGTTACTGGTAGGTAGTCTAGTTTCTTGGCCTTTTCGATGATCACATTTCTTATTTAAAAGTCATCTGTGATAGACAGGTTAGTCTGGGTCCCAGGAAGGGCTTCTGCCTTAGGACAAAGCCTCGGCCCTGCCCCCACACTTAGTTCCGGCTTGGCCCCCCGCCCCATTCCCGCTGCCATTCCTGCTAGCCAGTGACTTCAAAGGTCCACTCATCCCCAGTGGGACTCTACCTCCGGCCAGGGGTGACCTTTGGCAATCTGCCAGCCCAAGCCCGGTCGGACCAACCTATGACAACCTAGCAACCCAGCCCCAAACCTTGTGTGAACCCAATCCCACGGCCCGGTCAGACCAACCTATGACAACCTAGCAACCCAGCCCCAAACCTTGTGTGAACCCAATCCCACGGCCCGGTCAGACCAACCTATGACAACCTAGCAACTCAGCCCCAAACCGTATGTGATCCCAATCCCACGGCCGTCTGCTCTGACTTCTCTGGAGCCCCGGCTTCCCCGATAGATCTCTTGGCTGTATGGCTGTCTCCAGTGCCCTTTTTGCCCTACAATCTGCAGATGGAAAGAAATTTGATCTCTGTGTGTCTATTTGTCAAAAAGTTCAGACTAAATTGTGCTTTTTTGGTCATAGTTCCACTGGTCTCTCGTGCAGTCAGTTTGTGGCTTCACTTCTTTTATTTCAGTATAACCTAGATGCACATGTGCAATGACTGGGGTTACAATAACCATACCATTTCCACAAGAGATTGCCAAGAAAAGAAAAAAGAATCAGTCTTCACATTGAATCAGTTAGTCCTTTTTTAATAAATTTGAATTCATTCATCAACAAGTTTCATATTGTATCTATCACTCAATTTTGCTGTATTTTTTTCATGTCAAATAATACCAAAAAATTACACCAATGTGCTTAAGCAAAACCGGGTTTATCTTTACAATGAAACGAAATCGACATGGGGACTGGTCATGACAATGATCACCTACTCCTACTAGAAGAGTCCTGTACTTACCTGGAACACACTCACTGACTTGGAGTAGAAAACTAAGACAAGGGTGAGGAAACACGTTCACGGAGCCACCCCGGGAAGGCGTGTGCGAGCCGCGCTCTGGGAGGCCAGTTTACCCAGGTGTTGGGGATTTAGTATTTCAGGAAAACATGGCACCTTTCAATACAGTAGAGGTAATCAATCCTAGGCACACTACCTAGTGTCCTGGGAAAATTTAATCCACCTGGACCACTCTCTGCCCCAATACAAAGGGAATCTCTGCTGGAGGCTCACCCTGTAGTGAGGGCCAGGGTGGATTCCAATAGCAACAAAACGTTTCACCAATTTTTCAAATTTGTTTACATAAAAATGGCCAGAAAGAGGGACTGGTTTTATGGTGGACAGTTAGAATCATGGGATGACTTATACTTTCAAACTAGGAGACTTAAAGTTAGAAACAGCTCTTTTCTGAACATATCTTCGTGGGACAAGTACCAAGGAACCAGCTAGGAGATTCCAGACATGAACATCTACAGCCACGACGTGCCTGTCCCTTTAAAACCAGCCCACATGAGTTTGGTGTCCTCTCTGTCTGAGATGCTCTCCTTAGTGAAAAGGTCAATCCGTGTGTGGACAAGGAGGAAGTACCTTCGGTGAGAGTGGCGGGAGATGTCAGAGTTCTGGCACTAAACATACAAGACACTGCAAATGGACATGTTCTTTTAGATCCTAGTGGGAATCTTATGACGTACTTTCTAGTCCATTGGGGATTTGGAGGGGAATGAATGCATCATGGTATAGACAGTGACACCCCTTGACGGCCCCAGGGTCAGTGACCAAAAATGACTGCAGTGTGATCCGTCTTTCTCTGTAGGGATTTATGGAGGAGGGCTCTTAAATCGCCTCGAGCATATCTGAATTTGGGTTAATAGCAAATCATCATCATACGTTCTGAGCTCCCCACACCCCCAAGAAGTATTTTTGGAAAGACAGGATTACTGAGAAAAATTAACAATTTATTCCTCTCAGTTGTTAAGAAAGAAATCTCATGAGGCCCTACAGTAAAGTCTTCTCTCCCTCTTCAAGAGGTCTGGGCATGGGTGATGGCCACCTTCCTTACAATCAGGCCAGAGGTCCGCATTCAGGACCCCTCGCCCAGCCACTGGCTCAGTAGCTACTGTGGACTAATGAGAGCCCATCTGAACAGAACGGTCAGAATGAGCGCCGCCAGCCCAGCTTGAGTTCTCATTCCAATACTTCTCACAATTTCAAAAATGGAGAAGCTATAAAATAACTGGTAGAAGAAAAGTAACTTTCTTCTCAAATGAAGTAAAGCAAACACATACCCAAGGATCTTAAAAAGTTTTTTTTTTTTTACAGAATGTGTGTGTGTGTGTGTGTGTGTGTGTGTGTGTAGTTACAAACACTATTTATAGTATAGCTATTATGTTAACTTCATCGCAGTGTCTACAAAGTTGTGGATCCCAGTCTTGGTGCCAAATGCATGTAAAAAGCTCAAAAGCTATTATGACTATACCATGCAAATTTATATCCAGAAAACCTTGGGAAGTAGACTGCGGCTCTGCTGAGCCCCTTGGGGTTTCTCCCGCTCACATTTGGGTACCTCGACTATACATCAACAAAAGTTTTGAATATCTTTTCTCCCAGAAAGAATTAATATCACAGTTCTGAATAATATAAATTATACACTTAAATTGACCATCTGCTGCTTTTCCCCACTTTCATTTTGCATTTGGGGCTCCTTCTTCACGTGGAGTCACACCTGGAGTTACTGGATACACAGAAGGATTCCTCAAATATTGAAAGGGATAAGGTCTTTGCAGATGTCTTTTTGTTTTCTTTAACATTTTAACAATGATAAGGCCACTTACAAGGTTTTCCCCAATCTGTTTAACTTTTAGGATCCCACCCACATTGTTAACCATGGGGAAAAAATTGCCAGAGACAAGCCAAAGACCAAGAAATCCCTGGCTCATTTCCAGATTAAAAGAAAACCAGAGAGCAGCAGGTGGGAGAAGATGCCAAAGAAAGATAGGAGTGAAGAAGGAGGACGAAGGGTATAAACATTGGTGATGGCCTGGAGCATGAAATTCAGTGGACTATGTTTTATCTGATGGTGGTTGTTTTTTTCTTTTTTGGTACCAAGGGTGGAACCCAGGGGCTTTTCTACCTCCAGGCTATACTCCCAGATCTATTTTTTTATACTTTATTTGGAATCAGGGTCTCACTAAGTAGCTGAGGCTGGCTTTGAACCTGTGAGATGCTCCTGTCTCAGCCTCCCAAGCGCTGGGATTACAAGAGTGCGCCACCACGCCTGGCTTTGATGGTGGGTTTTGAACTGTCACATGTTTCTACAAATTAAAGGTTGTTATGGCCACCAAGGAAAAATCAAGTAGTGGTCAGCTCACGGTGAAAGTTCACGCCACACACCTCCTCCTGGGAGGTGGTGCCTCCAACCTACTCAGAGAAAGCTGGCACCCACCAATGGAACGATACTGGACCAGAGTCTGATCATTTGTTTTGGACAAACCAGGGAGGGTGAGGCAAATGTAGCATCTGGGGAAGTTATTAATTTATCGCTTCTTTCCTCCATGTTTTTGCTTTTTTTTTTTTTTGTCTTCCAAATGCGTAGCTTCACTGTGACACCTGTTTCACAACTGTAGTCATTTGAGTTTATGGATGCCTGTGATAGAAAGAGTTTACAAAAAATATATCATCTTTTTTTTTCTTTAGAAAGATCTCATCTAAATAGTAAGTTAAGGTTGCGTCTATGAAACCGGTGCACCTTGTCTTGTTTCTACGAGCTTTAAAAAGTCCAAATACTGATGAGGCTCTGGACAGAAGGAACCCAACACGACTGTGGTCAGGTTGCCCTCCGCTGCCTCAGAAAACGGTCATGGGTCGTGGGGCGACGTGTGGTGTGTACGGTCATGTTCCTGCAGATTCCTAGTCAGTCTAGGAGTATTCGGATGTGCTTATGAGACATGTCAGATACAGAAATAAAGGCATGAGGATGTTCCTTAGTGTCTGAAAGCGAATAGTAGAAGTGTTTTAGCTTCAATCGTAATTTCTAGGTGACAAAAAGTAGTTACATCACATAACCAAAAAAATATGACATTGCATGCGGCCATGATAGCAAGCATAAGAAACAAAATCTCGGTAAATATACATATGTATGCATATTATGCAAATATATTTTATATTAACATACAATGTTATAAGAATGACTGGTAACGTAACTGCAAGGGGAAAAATCATCCTAGATGGTATTTTACCTTAGAGTAACAAAGAACCTGAGACGTCTATGCTTTCTGTTGGATATCAGGCCTAGCAATCTTAGATGTAGAGTGCATTTTCGGTGATTGAAAGTCCTTGCCAAAATGTGCCACCATGTTCTCATGTGACAGTTAAGCTGGATCCACTCCGAGGGAAAAAATAAATACACACACACACATATACGGGATAATGAGAGTACTTACAATGAGATGCCATTCACTTCCGATGGTTTTTCAAAAAAATGGGCACTCAGACATCAATGGGGGATCTATCTATGCTTAAGACGACAGGTAAGCGCACTGCCCGCGACTCACCTCATCTGCTTAGCCATTATAGAAAAAGTCTACCTGCTGAAAATGAGTCCCGTCGTCAGAAAAGCCAACACGCTTTTGCTCGGTAAACTCAAAGACGAGATATGAAGTGTGTGACTCATTTTAAACTAGAAGTACCACTGTGTGAGTTCCAAACGTTAACTAAGAAATCCTTTCTGATTTTTAAACTAAAACATCTAACTAATGATAGACACACTTTGGGATGATACTGTGTTTCACACCCTCATTCTCAAGGCATAATATTTAGATGATACTTGTCCCTTTCAATTAAAAAAGAAAAAAAACTATGACTTTCTTTAATAAGCATCCTGTGTTAAATTGTCCATAGCTGCAAAATGTATATATGTATGTGTATTTGTTTTACATACACATGGGTGCTCACACCTGTGTGTATACACATATACACATACATCCTCATATACACGTGTATTTTATATATATGCTGAGAAAGTCCACATATATATACAATCGCGTATGTATATATGTGTGTCTGCGTGTGTCTGTGTGTGTACAGGTATAAAAACTCGACAGGCAGGGTAATATTTCACTCAGTGTTAAATGAAGTCTTTGAAAAATCAAGTACTGCCGCTCAGTTGACGTAGTAGAGCCAGTAAACCAGGTTGAAGAGAGAGAAGGTGAAGGGGAACACGATCCTGGACCATCTGTCTATGGCGTTCACGTCGGTGAGGTCGGGGATCTTGATCTTGAGCTGGGAAGACCGCCTCCGGAGGTGGGTCTTCTTGTGTGGCAGGCTTCTGTCTCCCAGGTACCGCCCGTGCCCTTCCCGGGGCACGCTCTGCTTCCTGTACTGGATTCCTGAGTTGTCAAAGGATATTGCTGAATTCCTGGGGTCGCCAGCACTGCCCGCCACCTCGTTCATTTCGTTGTGAACATCCAGCGACGTTAACAGGATATTTCCGTGAGCATCCATCTAGTTGGAAGGAAGCACATGTTCCGTGTGAGGTGGGTGGCCGGCAGGGCATCACACTGCCTATGCTAAACTGCACACCTGTTATGCCCAGTACCTAGTCGGGCTGCAAAAAAATCACAGTTCTGATACTTTATTTTCCTGATTTACAAGTTCTCACATAGGATATTGCAGAAATAGGGTCCAGGGAGGGATCTTGTTAAGAGGGAATTTCCTCATTATAAATACAAGCCCTCAGTGAATAGACTACTAAAGCCGAGACGCCTTTCTGTGTTAGCTTGGGCGTCATAAGCACTTCTCATAAGTGTAAGCTGCATAGAGGTCATGGCAGCCCCCGCCATTGGTGGCTCCAGCTTCATGGCCATCTTGGTGACTCAGTCGTCCTTCCGAAGTAGTGCCAGAAGGCCAACACACCCCATCTTTGCCCCAATGCCCCCTCATCTGCTCACACTGGCTCGCCACCTAAGCGCTGCAGCATCACACATGGACACAGGAGGAAGGAGGGTAACGTTTCCTATCTCAGTGCCCTCCGTGGTTTAGTCACCCACTGTGGTCTTGGAATGGGTCCCCCACAGACAAGATTTCTCAACTCTGCCATCTTCATCTTCTGTTCTTTGGAAGTTTCTTTCTCCCTGCCCTTCTCTCTTGGTGCTGGGGATTGAACCCAGGGTCTGTATAAGCTAAGTGTCCATGCTAACTCCAAGGCACGCACCCTGCACTCTTGTCCTTTCTTTTATGATATCAAATTGTCACATTAAATAGAGAAGTCAGCAAACAGTCTTATGACCAAAGGACACCCCTGGGGACTTTGGTGGAGTAGATACAAACCCTACCAAAATACGGTCTCCTTGCCCAATCCTGCTTCTGGCAAAAGGCCTCCCTTTCAAGGGGTGTACTTACTATAGGCCAAACTTAAAAATGACAACATTTTATTCTGTGCTAACTACAGATTCAGACCATTCATGAGGAGGCCAGAGGTCTCTCTGCTGGGGAATTTTCAGGGAAACATCCTGAGGCTGGGAATCCCTGGTAGAGTTCTTGCTGAAATGAGATGAGCTTCTCTCTCTGAGTGGTATCAGTCCCTGCCATGGCTTCTCAGTCTATCCAACTATGCCCCGGCACTCACTCCAGCATACTTGGCAATTCCCATCAGGCCTGGAGAGCTATCTCCCTGGCCTTTTGTCTATGGAAAGCCTATCCCTTCTTCTCATGCTGGATCAAATGTGAATTCCTGGCTCTTTTGTGGAGGAATAACTTCTGCCTTCTGTTACCCCTTCATCTCTTTAAAGGCATCAGACTGGATGAATAGGTGGTGAGGTAGGTAGAGAGAAATCATGACTGCTGGCTCAGAAGTGGCATCCAGGACCCCAGAAGGGATAGCTCCAGATACCAGGGTGGCTGGAGCTCAGAAAGGGCTGCAAACATCTAAGGAACACTCAAGCTGTGGCACAAAGGCACCAAGAAGATGCCAAGTGACTTGAGAATACCATTCAAGGTCACTACTTATCTGTGCTTGGTAAGGTGAGGTGTGGGCGCCAGGACAATGACCCCAGCAAGGGACACCTCACCCATCAGAACTTGTGAGTAGATGCAGTTGAGGGTATAGATGGGTAAAGATGGGCAAATTACCCTGGATTATGCAGATAATTCCAATCTAATCACATGGCCGTTATTAAGTACAGTAGAGCACTTTCTATAGCAAAATTAGAAGAGAATGAGAAAGAAAAGTGGAGAGATAGACAGCCTTTCCTTGATGGGAAGGGTTGCACAGGAGATTTAAGAAGGAAAAGGACAGCCAGCGGGGCAAAGGCCAGCCCAGCAGACAGACAAGGTACCCTAACCAAGGCATGTTTGGACATCCACCTGTGTGGGCCTTGAAGCATACTGAATCCCCAGATCCTCCTTGAGTTCAGACTTGAGGATCTGGTGGGACTCTGGTGGCAGGCATTTCTGACCAAACCCTGAGGATGAAAGAAAGAGGAGAAAGGAGGGGGGGAAGAAGAAGAAGAAGAGAGAAGAGGAGGAGGAGGAAGAGGAGGAGGAGGAGGGAGGAGGAAGGAGGAGGAAGGAGGAGGAAGAGAGAGAGAGAGAGAAAGAGAAAGAAAGAAAGAAAGAAAGAAAGAAAGAAAGAAAGAGTTTGAGAGGAGACAGTGAAAGGAGGGACCCTGGTTAAAGGACACTGCACTTTCTGTTCCCTTTAGAACAGTCTAGAAAAGGCAGGCTCGAGTGTGGATAACTGTTCCTCCAGTCATTTCCTCTAGGCCTTGCCAGCACACTGCTGTATATGCAGCAGCAGCCCCAATCAGCTACCACCTGCTCAGTTCTGTGTCTAGGCGGTTCTGAGGGTGGAGACAGAGTGGATATCTAAGGAGATTACTTGCTTACTTATAACTTTGGTTCATTCAGGACCCAAGAACACCAGGCCCAAACTCTGAGCTCTGGGAGGAATTCTGGTACTGCAGCAAGCCCTGCCCATCATCCCAGGGCTGCTTGTTCGTTGTAAAGGATGCTGTTCATTAACTGTGTAGGATGAAGAGTACCACCACGGGTAGCATCAGAGGCAGAGTCATATCCTTAGAAGTTGCCAGGATGGAGCATTCTGAGATGCACATGGTCCCAGATAATGCCCGATGTGCTGGAGAGAAACTGGTCAAAAGACCTACTAGGAGGAGGAGGGCAATGACAGGCAAATCTTGTAGCTTTCTGATTTTTTATCCAGTGGAGAGAAAATTCCAATGGCGCTTTTATCTTCAAGGTACTAAGCACATTTGACTTTGGTAAGACAGTGAAAGTTCTGTTCTACATCTGCTTTTTTTTTATTATCTTCTATGGGGTGACCAGCAGTAAAACTATTTCAATGGCAAAGTCTATTTACAGCCTTCAAGACCAGGGAAGCATTTGGTGGGAGCCTGAGTCTCTCATGGCATCAAGATACGTGGGACAAAAAGCCCAAGAGAAATTAAGATGTTTCTGAAACAGGAGGGAACAGTCAAGGCCTGTGTCCTAGGCCGGTGCCCCACAGCAGGACTGGCAGGGGTCAGGTGGCAGTGCTGGGGCCACATCCCCTGGGAAGCCCAGGGGTCACTCACTCACCGTAGAAGGGGTGATGTGAAACTGCTTTGGATGTAGCACGGAGGGGCATGGAGGGGCAGTTGAGCTGGCCTTTGCACAAAGACAATTAAAGGCAGGGTGCTTCAGGAGAGAGCCCTGCCTTACTGTGAGTCTTCATTTCCTTCCAGCATCCCCCATAGTGCCTTCTGCCACCAAGTGGGCTGGATGGAGGGAGAATGAGCCACCTGATTTTGACTGGACACTTCATCTTGCATGGGGGGGCTGAGAAAGGGGGCCAGCCAGTTGGATCCTTAATTCAGTCCACTATGTTACCCTAAAGTTTAGTGCAATGAATATGGATGGTACCCTGCCAGATATACAACTTTGAATCCTAAGAGAAAACATATTTGTTTGCCACTTAATGAAAATGATTAAGTTGAGTTCATTTATTAAATAAACTCAATTTGATTTTATTTAAATGTCCAATATGTTTAACAGATCTACTTAAATGGTAAACTTGTATATTTAAAACTAATATACGACTAATGTAATAATGTGGTTCAGTCAGATAAATAATCCAAAATGGAAGATTCTTGTTTATTTCTTAAAGTACTAATTTGGATTTCTTCTCTTTAAGAATAATAAGTGGCTTATAATATTATTTATTAGAATTTCAGAAAACTGAAATTGTTTTCTTCAAGGTAGAACAAAACCCAGAGAACACTATTTAGCGCTACAAAAATGTTCTCCATATCTTATAAAACGTTCTAAAGGTTAAAAGTGTGAGATGAGAGGTCTGGGGCCCACTTCAGGAGGTGGGTGGCCTAACTGGGCCATGCAGGTGAAGGATCTGGGCTAATCCATGCAAAACATTAGTGCACGCCTGCGACATCTCGTCACCATGCCCTGGACTAGGTCTGGGATTAAAAAGATGAATATGAGAAAGTTCTTAACCTCAAGGAGTCTAGCCGGTGAGGACTTCAAATGATCAGAAAATACATTTTTTTTAAAAGATAGCATGTTACCCTTTAATTCATTTTTTAAAATGCCATCTTTTTTCTAGTTATCAGAACTGTCATATGAAAAGTTCCTTTTATCCAAATCTAAGGAATCTAAATTAATGACTTTGTGGAACAAAATACCAAGGGAAAAAAAATACTTTTTCTTAAAGGAATGATGAGCTTTCAGGATTCTGATGACTCAATTTCACCTGGCTTTAAAAATGTGACTTTTCGGCCAGGCGTGGTGGCACATGCTTGTGATCCCCGCACTTGGGAGACAGAGACAGGAGGATCGCACAGGTTTGAAGCCAGCCTCGCTGGCTTAAGAGACCCTGTTTCCAAATAAAAATATAAAATAGGTCTGGGAGTGTAGCCTGAAGGTAGAAGGGCTTCCAGGAACCCCAGTACGACCACCAAAGGAAAAAAAAAGTGACTTTTCTGAGCCACGTCCTCTCCCTCTCCTCTCACTAAGAAAATTAAAAAACAAACAAACTCCTAGCCCTCTAGCCCAGTGGTACCAAACCCATGACTTATGCCACTCGGTCATGGACACATGTTACATGATCATTTACCACATCCCAGGCGCATCTGGGTAGATATAAGAAATTGAAAGCTGCCTAGTAGTGGGAGAGGCTGGGTGGGTACAAGGAATGTAAGTGATTTGCAATTTCACAGGCACAGAAAACATGCCCAAGAGGTTAGAAAAGAAGGAACGAAATGTTTAGCGTGGCAAGTGGCCAGTGGTAGGAAAAATATCAAGGAAAGAGCCCCGGAGGCGATGAGCGATCCTAGGTCCTGAAGTGGGGAGACACTGACGAGGAAGAGAGAGATTCTAGGTAGGGAGAAGAAGGTAGCAGCCCAGGAAAAGATGGCAGGGTTCATATTGGTTTCGGACACCACACGGAAGAGAGAAGAAGAAACAAACAGTTCACCTGAATGTTAGCTTGAGTGATCAAATTTAGTGATAAATTTGTATGACTCAATCCACGGTTATTTAGAAAATAACCTCAGGGAGGTGGGGATCTAACTCTATTTTTTTAGAACTCTAGTGAAGGAAGCTTAGCTCGGGGTAGCCACAGCCACTTCCCCAGCAGTATCATTAGAAATCTGAAAAATTAAAGTGCCTTTGGGTGCTTTGGGTGTTTGTGACTGGCCGACAGCACTCTAAAGATGTAGATTTTGTGAGACAGGACTTAGGAATGAAGGCCAGGCTGCAATACTCTGATGTCAAAGTAGGTAAATGCTCACAGTGGAGCCAAGTGTAGACGCACACCTATAATCCCAGTGCTTGGTAAGTGAGACAGGAGGACTGCAAGTTCCAGCGCAGTCTCAGCAAGTAGGGAGACTCATCAGCCTAGCAAGACCTTGCATTTAAATAAAAAATAAAATAGGGCTGAGGGTGTAGCTCAAAGGTAGAATACTCCTGGGTTCAACCCTCCAGTGCCACACACACACACACACACACACACACACACACACACACACAGTGCTCACAATGAAAACAAAAAGGCAAGCACACTTATTCTAGTGTGTACAGGGACTTGTGCAATCAATCAATCAATCAATCAATAATATCTTAGTATACAATGCTTATCACCTTTAGGCATAGATTTATATGCCTATGGTTTTCATTTAAACAAGTATTAATGTGTAGAAAAAATTTACACCAAAATTAGCAGCTGTTTTGTTTTTCCTGAAAGGATTAAAGGGTTATTAAAGCCTGTTAACTACTAGAAACTAAATATGTAAACAGACATTTTCAGAAGAGATGCCAATATTTTCCTATCATTTAGAATGTTAAGTCTAAATAGAAAAAAGTGACTGTGGGTGAAATATTGGGCTGAAATGTCCTTTACAGTAGGACAGATGACTTGACAGTTTTAGAACACTGCATGAATACATGTCACTTTGAAGGCCCATCTCATATCCACTACAATAGGAACCAGTGACTCCAGTGACGTTTTTCTTCCTGCCGCATACCTTGACGGGTGGAAACCTTCAAAACTAAAAAAAAACCTTTCGTTCAAAATATACTCCAGTGGGCTCTTTGGTTTCTTTCTAGAATATATAACCTGCGTGGCACAGTGGATCTTCCATCCCTACTTACCTGCCAGCCTCAGGTCAGTACATAATTCTAGTTTTAGAAGAAAGGATTTTCCTGTGTGTATTGAGCTCCTGCTCTTCATTAAGGATGGGCTTGAGCCTGCATCTCTGACTCCTTGGCAGAAAGTTTGAATTTTTCCCACCTTGTGAAATTCAAATATCAACTGTTCAACTTGCAAAACACTACAAGGTTTTAACTATAATGCCTGGATTGTATCTGAAGACAACTCCTGGGTATAGAAATAACTCAGGAGCAAATAATAAGTACACATTAATTGTAAAGGCTTACACTGGGTCACTGGTGTAAGAATAAATTAAAAGAATACGAAAACATTTTCAACATTCATAAATCAATTACTAGGTTAAAATATTATGCAACCCCTAATTATAAAAAAATTGAGTCATACTTTTACAAAAGGTCAATAAATTCTCAGTCCTAGAGGCAGTTATTGCTGGTGCAGATGCCAAGGCCACTGTCTTCCCCTTACAAGGCTTTTAGGACACTTACAGGGCCGTGGTCTTAGGAAAGAGCAGGATTAGCCAAGACCCAGCTGTAGAACCAGCGGCTGTTGAGGGCAGCTGCAGGCTGTAGCCAGCCAGGCTGACAAGCACTTCCAAGTCTTGTCACCAAAAACCCAGTCAATAATTGCAAGGGACTGTTGACATTGTTGTCAACATTTTATATATATATATGAAACGCCATTTCTGTCTTGCATAAAGTTTGTGATTCTATTCTCTTCTTAAATTCATCCATAGGACTTGACAATATCAACCTCTGGGGAGGTTGATTTCTACTTAAAAAGTCATCACTAGATTCTTAGGTGAGTCAGGAACCGTTTTAAAGTCGCAGAGAATCAAATAGGCATCAGATTACAATGCACACATCTGCATGCCGACTTTAGACCTATTTGACAGAGACCTCAAAAAACTACAAACATGCACGGGGCTTACCGGAACTGCTGGGAAGATGGGGAAACAAATATTTTGGGAAAATAAACAGAAAAATGAACTCATGGATCAATTAAAAGTAACCTTTTTGTCTTTTCTACGTTCCCTTCTACAATCTGTCGGTCTTCTCCGGAGCTGTGAAAGGCCATCTTGCCTGCCTTTTTGTTTTAAAATTTATGCTTCACACTCAGGGCATTTTCATACCCCAAAAATGACCATTCTAAACAGTCTCATTTAGAAGAAAGGAAACACACTTACAATCTGATCTATTTAAATAAAGCATAGATTTGGAAAGACAGCAATCGTATGTGTATGCGGGCATGCGTGTGCGTGTGCCTCTGTCATGGAAACAAGAGTGATGTAATGAATTCTAGTTTCCTTGGAAACAGAATGGCCAAAGCAAATTGTGCATTCATAGTGGGATGTGGGTCTCTTTAGAAACATCACAGTATGGCACTGAGTCTGTTTTCCAGGAAGAAATGCAGGGTAGTTTTGCCTGCAGAAAGCCTGGTTTTATCCACAGATCCTGGGCTTTTCTGAACAACTCTATTTCTGTTTTGCTGAAAGGAAGGGGGCCATTTACATCTACTTAGCATGCCTCCACTCATTCATGGACATTTTCGGCAGATGCTGGGCCACCCCAGGCACAGGCAACACTCCACCAAGCTATGGGTCTCCGGCGAAGGGCGGGCTCAAGTTGGAAGAGGGATCTCCACGGGCTTGAGAAAGGGCAACAGGCAGAATCAAGAAAAACAAACAAACAAAAAAATACAGAAACAAGTGTAGAAAGAAATCGATCTGCACACAGGTAGGAAACACCCTCTTGAGGATGTGAGGGAAGGAAGAGGTGGGAGAGTAGATTAAAGAAACACTGTGTGAGAACTATAATGTGTTACCCCAAAGCATTCACACTTACAGTAACCAGAAGGCGGGTCGGCACAAAGCTCTGGCTGGCTCAATCCTGTGATGCTACTTTCCGCTGAGGGCTGTGGCTAGGGGACGGGTGGGCAAGCTAGGTGGGTGCCTGCCCCCCAAACGGCATGCAGCAGGCTGGGGATCAAATTAGTAATTTCTTACAACTACAGAAATATTGGAACCTTTTGGGAAAATACTTTCCCATGTTAAGTTGGGGCCCAGGCCTCAGCGTTTCATCAATCCCAAGGTCCACTAGTGCCTTTTTAAAATAAGAAACTGGGAAGATTTCGTCTTTTCTAGCATCTACACTAATGTTGGTTTGATGGACACCCCAGTGACTTGCACAAGGAAAGACTCAGATAATGATCAACAAACTCACACACCTCTTACCCAAGGGGCAGACAGGGAAATGCAGTAACTGGTGGGCTGTGGGGCTGGGTGGGGGTCAGGGCAGAGGGGCTGCCTACCCGATTGCTTACGCTCTTGGAACGGTCATTCTTGGCCTTGGCTGTCTTTTCTGCAAGCTTCTTCTGCCTCTGAGGGCCTCTTCCAAAGAAAATGTAGTTGACAAAGGCATACTCCAGAAGGGCCAGGAACACGAAGACGAAGCAGCCCATCAGGTACATGTCGATGGCTTTGACGTAGGGGATCTTGGGCAGAGTCTCTCGCAGGTGTGTGTTGATGGTGGTCATGGTCAGCACAGTGGTGATCCCTGGGGAACAAGCAGAGTGGTGAGTGGCTGCGGCTGGCGGCACTGGCCACTGTCTTCTCTCTTTTGTGTTTTCTCAATTAGCTTCAAGCACTGGAGAGTCAAGGGGCTGATGGCGATAGGGCACGCTGGGCGTGTGCACTTGAGAAGCAGGAGCCAGCCCCGTGCAGCACCACCGCCCATCGCCACACCTTGCCAATCCAGGGAGTGGACTCTGAGAGTAGAAGGTAGGTGGTGCAGGGCAGCTACGAAGGATGTACTCCTCCTGCGTGTCAGAGACATGAAAATACACCCAGCACTTAAGGGAAACACCGAGGGTGTGGACGGGAACACTGGAGGAAGGAGAACGAGCCTGGGGCGGTCTGGGGCTGCACGGACACAGCTGTGCCCACAGCTCGGCTGCCAGGAGAAAGCAGTTCTGCTTCCCTGCTAGACTGGGGAGCAAGAGGAAGAAGGCTATGGTTTTCATTTTTTTTTCTCTTTTTTTTTTGGTTTTTGTTTTTGGGTTTTTGTGGTACTGAGAATAGAATCCAGGGGCATTCTACCTCAGAACTATTTCCCTATCCATTTCAATTCTTTTTTTTTTTTTTTTGAAACAGGATCTCACCAAGTTGCTGAGGGTCTGGCTAGATCATTGAGGCTGGCCAGGGGCCTGCAGTCCCTGTGTCAGCTTCCTAAGTGCGGGGACTGCAGGTGCACATCACCACGCTGGCTCTTGAAGAGACAGTATTTTCCTGTTTCTTAATTATTAACACTGAAGTTCAGTTCTCAGAGAAAGAACCAGGTGAGCAAAGTTCCTTAGAGCAGACAATCTTTCAGTGATTTCCCTTAACTAAGAAAGAATCTGTGTACCTAAGCTACTCAGGAAATGTTTACTCAAATCATGGAGAAATGATTTGGGTCATATTTCAGAATCTCACCACAGAGAGGCAACTAATCAGATCCTTTCAAAAAAAAATTTGTCATTTTGCCAAAATAGGCTTCTTTTTGGGCATACAGTGTTTTTTTTTTTCATTTTTCTTAAATAGCATTTCTTCACGTGGCCTTGTGTAAATGGTATCATTCTTTCACTAATGGGTCTCAGTTTGGGGTGTGTGTGTGTGTGTGTGTGTGTGTGTGTTACTGGGGCTTGAACCCAAGGGCATTCTATTTCTGAGCTACACCCCCAGCCTTTTAAAAATATTTTTGTTTTGAAACAGTGTCTCACTAGGTTACTGAGTCTCACTCCATTGCTGAGGCTGTTCTCAAACCTGCCACCATCCTGACTCAGCCTCCCAAGTACTGGACTGACAGGTGTGCGTCACCATGCCTAGCTCAGTGGGGTCTTTATACCACCTAGGGGCCATATTTTACAATTCTCCCTCCCACTGCAGTAGCCACAGTTCTGGCTTCACACAAATTCCCTACTGAATAACTTGAGGCCCTAGAGACTGGGCACATCCATCAGCAACGTGCCTGGGGCTGCTGCCCTGAGTGGAGCTCTGCTTGCAGAAACGCCCTGGATGGACACATCTCTCAGTGGGGCTGCAATGACTCTCACTGATGGGCTATCTGGGCGACTGCAGTTTTGAAATATTAAGATGTCTTCAGAAAGCAAGACAGCTCCAAAGAGTCATCTGTTGTGTATTCATGCAACTGTTGCCTTTAAAAGTGATTAATGACAGGTGTCTTGCAGAACCCAGTGAAGAGCACCACACGGCTCTGTCAGGCTTCTCTCCAAAACAGACCGTCCAGCCAGCTGGGCATGGTGGTGCACGTCTGCAATCCCAGAACTTGGGACACCAAGGCAGGAGGATTGCAGGTTCGAGTACAGCCTCAGCAAGTAGTGATGACTCTCATCAACCTAGTGAGACCCTGTTTCAAAATATAAATAAAATAGGGCTGGAGGTGTAGCTTGGAGGTAAAATGCCCCTGAGTTCAATTCCCAGTGAGAAAGAGAGATAGAGAGAGAGAGAGAGAGAGAGAGAGAGAAAGTGTCTTTCCAGGAAAAGAGCCCAGTCATGATTTTTCATCCCCACTAATAACAAAAACAAATGTTGTCAGTGAGACAAGAGGCAGTGAGCAGGTCAGCACCTATGGGTGCTGGGGCTGTGCATGGGGCCACTGTCCACCTCCGGCTCTGTGGTAAGCATCTCAGCTTGAACCCTCCAGATGCCTGTCCTCAGAGGCCGGACTCTGCAGCCTCCGTGTCCACAGGAGGACCGGGACACTGCAGAGTCAGCCTGCCTGCGCCGAGCTGGAGAGCAGGCAGGGAGCCGAGTCTTCATCTCCAACACAGGCTCTCCCTCCATGAGCTCCGAGCTGCTGCTCACAGCCAAGAACCACAGCACGGAGAAGGAACCCTCACATCCAACCGCAGACCACAGCCACACGCCACCATGACGACATCCAACCGCAGACCACAGCCACACGCCACCATGACGGCTTAGGGAGCGCATGGAAGCCTCAGCTGTCAGAGTATGTTCAGATCCTCCTTCAATATCGCCACACTCACATGCACCTGGGGACATTTTAAAATCTGACACTGCCAGGCATGGTGGCACACGCTTGTAAGCCCAGTACTTGGGAGGCTGAGACAGGAGGATCGCGCAGGTTCGAGGCCAGCCTCAGCTACTTCCTAATGGGGACTCAGCAGCACTGTGATACCCTGTTCACAGATAAAATATAAAACAGGTCTGGGAGTATAGCCCCGCGGTGGAAAGCCCCTGGGCTCCACCCCTAGGACCACCAAAGGAAAAAAAAAATCTGAACCTGGCCATGGGATGCTCATAGTTTACAAATACAACGCAAAGCGCCGGGAAATCACTGCAGGGAGGCCCGCCCGCAGATGCTGCCTTCAGATGTGGCCGCATGGCTCTGGGGAGCCTGGTGGTGTGCTCCCGTTGTCACGTGCCTGGCCGTTGTGGTTCTGAATGGGCGTGTATGCACAGGCCCCAGTGGATTCACCAGGAAATGGGCTGAAACCCGGGGTTGAGGCCGGCCGGCAGCCGTCACGGACAGAACAGGGGCTGGGGCCCTGGTTCCAGGCCGGCTGGCACAGGCACAGTAGGCCCTGAACAGCAAGACTCTGCCGTGAATGCCTGCTCTCCCTTGAGCGTGCTCGAGGGTGTTGAAGGCCCAGCGGTTGGAAGCTCGGCCCCGTGGCAGCACTCTGGGAGGTGACAGAACCTCTGGAAGCCAGGCCTACTGGGAGTGGAGAGGCCGTGGGGTGCTGTCCTAGGAAGGGACTAGGTAGTTCTCGTGGGGCCCAGGTGTTTCCTCAGAAAGTGAGCATTGTTAGAGAGCAGGACGAGCAGGGCGTGTCGTCGCACTCCTGTAGTCCCAGAACATAGGAGGCTGAGACAGGAGGGCCGCAGGTTTTAGGACTGGATCCCTATCTTGCCTTGTGACCTCCCCTCACACTCACTATTGCCAGGACGCCATCAACCACATGAGGCTTCCAGGGAGCCTTTGTCAGAGCAGAGAAGATGCTGGCGTCAGCCTCTAAAGTTTGCAAACAGTGGGCTCAATGCATTTTTTTCCTTTATATATTAGCCAGCTCAGGGATTTTTGTTACAGCATTAGACATTCACTAATACAGAGCTCTAGTCTTATCAGTTTGCAATCTCATGAGCACTAAGCTGCAAAGGCCTATGAATCTACACATTCCTTCCGCTATTTCACCCATCTAGGATACTCTGGATAATGAAGAGGGGTCACAGCTTGGATAGTAGAGCCAACATGACTCAGGTCCAAAGCCCACCTCTGTCTGAACCACCAGCTGCTGGTACGAAGTCTACAGGCCACACCCACAAGGCATCAGTGCTGTGCTTGCAGATGACACTGGGATTAATGCTATAACCTTCTCAGAACAGTAATTCCCTGCTAGCCTGCAGGCTTTGGGCCTTGCCTGGAATTCCCACTTGCTAAGGAGACGCTGTCTGCCACAGCACACGAGTTGGCTGGTTGCTGGCAGCTTTCATGTTTTCTGTATATTCACCAGGCCACTAGGAATTTCTGCTAATTGTTACCCTCAAATTATTTCTCACCTAGATTGTGCTAACGAAAGACTGTATTCTAAAAACTGCATTTATAAAAATGATTATAAAATAAAAATATAATTTATGTGCATCATATAAGCAAAACATTTTATGTCTCTTCCTTCTGATCCAAATAATGTGGGCTCAATTATATGAACATCCATTTCCACTTTCGGAATTATTAATCACAGTTACTGGACTTTAAGGCTTTGAGGAGGACCCTGCAATGATAAGGTCCCACTCCGCAGCACGGTGAAGCTGATACTATCGGTTTAATGTATCTTTGCATCAGACCCTGGGCAGCCAAGCCGAGAGTCCTGAGTGTACAAAACAGCCAAGCACAGCTAAAAACCTGCGACGAGGACTCGTCCACCCACCAGCTTCAGGGCCCGCAGGGCCCGTCCCAGCGAGGGCACCAGAGAGTGTTTCCTGAGCAGGTATGTGTCTGCGCAGGTGCTGAACTGCCCCGCGTCCCCGTGGAAATGAGGGGCACGCAGCGCACCGACAGTGCTCTGTTTCAGAGTACGATCCAAGATGCACGGGCAGGGGGCGGAGGGGTGGAGTGGCTCAACCCAAACCCTCCTGGCCAGGGTCACATCCCACACAGGGCAGGGGCAGCCTCCATCATAATGCTTCTAACAGTGCCAGCTTAGCTCTGGCTCGCTTGCTCTTTTTTTTTTTTTTTTTTTTTTTTTTTTAGCAAACCCATGTAACCAAGTAAGTCTTCCATGTAGTGTCCGTGAAGGTCTTAGGAATAACGGTAGTCTCCTTCATCCAAGAGGAAAGACACTTCCCAGCCTCACGGTGGAAGCCCGAGTTCATGGATGGCACACTCAACTCCATTTTCTTCTATACACCCATACTTGTGCTAACGTTTAATTTACAGATTATGTATTCTTAAACAGAAATGGCAGTAACTGCTACTAATAAAAACACAAGCCGGGCGTGGTGCTGCACGCTCGTAATCATTCTGGAGGCTGAGACAGGAGGATCCTGATTTGAGGACAGCCTCAGCTACTTAGTGAGGCCCTTTGCAACTCAGTGAGACCCTGCTTCAAAATAAGGAATAAAAACCGGGGCTGGGGGTGTAACTCAGAGGTAGAATGCTCCTGGGTCCCATCCCTAGTACCACCAAAACACACACACATGTTATAAATATACACTGTACTAAGTGCTATTTAAGGCATGAATTACTTATTTCTGGAATTCCCCCATTGATATTTTTGGACTGCAGCTGACCGTAAGTAATTAAAACTAGAGAGTGAGTGAAACGCGGGGAAGGGGGGAAGAGCGCCCGCCCTGGTGGAGAGTCGGGCTAAGCCCTCTGCAGGCTCTCCTGACAGTCCTGTGACTCCACCGCCTGGCTCCCTGCCCCGCCTCTGGTGTTCCTGAAGCACCGCGGCCCGCGGCGGATCGTCTGCGGGACAGGCATCTGCGTCCACAGCCTCAGCAGAGAATGTGGTACAGGGCCTTGGAGCTGCCGGGGCCTGGTCAGACCTGCCGTGTGGCTGGCGGGGAGGCTGCCAGTCCATGCGCACGACCCCATGACACTAATTCCCGATGGCTCTGACTCTGACACAGGCCGCACGCTGCTGAGGGAGCCACGGGTGAGCGCGCCGTGTTCACTTCTGAGAGACCAGCTGGCCTGCTGGACTGGCGGCTGGACACACCCCGAGGCCTGTGAGCCACGGCCTCCGCCTCTGCCTCCTTCCTGTCACTGCACCTGGAGGAACCTGACAGTCCTCCAGGCATGAAGTCTTAGCACCTCTGCAGACCCTGCCCCCGCGCCCCAGAGCCACACAGGCAGGCTTGAGTCTGAAATCCCAAGGCTGTGCCCAAACAACACGGATCTGTCTCCACAGACCACGCGAGGCTGGATGGAGTGGAACCCTTTTCAGATGAATTATCTGTTGCATCTGGTTCATAGTACAGGACGGCAGTTACAACTGAGGGAGGCGTGGAGTTTGCCGTGGCGGGACATTTAGAGACTCCTTTCCAGCACCTTCAGCCCTTGGCTCTTTGGTCTCCCATTCCCCTAGTCATGGCAGAAGTGACACATGCCCTGCAGAGCCAGACGAGGCTCCCGAAGGCTCAGCCTCAGGACTCCGCGTGTGCAGGCCTCTCCTCGGCGTAGGGCCCCCGGCAACTGTGCCCTGGACAGTTATGTCATTTTTCTCAAGAGGTAGCACTCGCTGGATGTGGTGATGCACGCTCAAGGCCAGCCTTGGCAATAATGAGGCTTCCAGCAACTCAGTGAGACCCTGTTCCAAAGTACACTGGGTGCAGTTCAGAGGTAGAATGTCCCCGGGTTCAATTCCCAGCCAACACACACAAACACACACACGCACGCACGCATGAACGCACACACACACGCACACGCACGCGCGCGCACACACACACACACACACACACACGCACGCACGCTGGATTAAAAGGCGTACCTGAAATTGTATTATCTAACAGCTTTGCAAATTTGGGATCTGCTCCTATTCATTCACTGTATTTCTGAATTTTGCAAGTGAGAAGAAAAATAGTTTAACAAAGACAAATCTCGGATCTTTAAAAAGAAAAACAAGTAAAACCTACATATGGCTGACTGACAAACTGCACCCTTTTCAGGCTGCGGGAAATCCTAGTGTGTGTGTGTGTGTGTGTGTGTGTGTGTGTGTGTGTGTCTGGTGGATTGAACCTGGGGGCATTCCATCTCAGCAGTATAACCCCAGGCCTATTTTATCTCTAATTTTGAGACAGGGTCTCCCTATGTTGCTGAGGCTGTCCTCAAAGCTTCAGTCTTTCCAAGTGCTGAGCTAAGTCCTGGGATCACAAATGTACACCGCCACAACTGGCTTCTGGAGAATTTTTTAAAAGAGACTTTTGCTTACCATACCCATTAGAAATACATAAAATTCTTGCAGATTTATTAATTTTTTGGCAGATTTTTTTCTCTTTGAGTACTTTTTCTTCCCTACCTAATTCTTTAGAAATAGCTACCTGTTATTTTTTTTTTTCTCAAGCAAAACTTAAGTGTAGTTTCCTAAGGTGGGGGACACATCTTATCTTCTGGGCAAGTCACACAACTGTGGATCTAAGCAAGGCAGGTACGAGCACACATTCACTTAGAAGCAGAAGGCTAGCCAGGTAAAGCCCCGGGAGAAGCTGGGAAACAGAAAAATGAAAGGAAAAAGTAAAACCTGAAACTCTTGAATCCTTAGCAGTTTCCGTAAGCAACTTTTCCAGCAACGGTGCTATAAAGTCTTTTTCCATCAATTTTCGATGAAATTTTTGTTGATTTCACTTTCAAGAATTAAACTTAACCCTACCTAGAGAGGGACTGGACTAGGGATTTCTCATCGGCTCTGTATTTACATTAAATGTAGTCAAATGATTACTGTCTGCGATGTTTCATACTAATTAGCTGAGCAGAGAATACTACTCTGGAAAGGATTAGCCTTTCCTTAACAACAAGGTATTAAAATAATACTGAAACCGATGAGGCATATTATCAGCTAATAATCTAGTTGTCAAATAACCAATGGTCAGAAAAGATCACTAGGGTTCTTGGGAACCACTCAGAATCTAATTGTCTATTTTAATGCCCATTAAATTGTGTAATTCCAATTATATGCTGTAGTATTTGACTATTATTATTTTATTTTACTTAAAAACGAAGAATACACACTTCATCAAGTCTTCTTTTGGGGCCGTGGAATAATTTGAGCAGGAGGTTTTAATCCCCGCTTTAAAATTAGTGTCAAAAATAGTTATATTATGCAAATATTCTGCAAGCATATTTTTTCCCTTTCATGAGCATGAAAATTCACATTTGAGCCTTATAATTAAATTAACACATCAAGGGAATCGTGCATGAAATTAGTGTTTCAAGATAAAAAGGGGCGATGTGAGCGAGGCTAGTGCCACGATGCCCAAAAGTTGTAGCTGAACTGCAGCCTTGCAGTCCCTGACGCCGTTATGATGGGTCACTGTACATTTCAGCATAAACAGCCACACGTACCGAGGGCCACTCGGGCCGCAGATGCGTCGTAATTGATCCAGAAGGACACCCAGGACAGGATGGTGATCAGGATAGAGGGCATGTACGTCTGAAGGATGAAGTAGCCGATGTTTCTCTTCAGCCGGAAACTCAGGGAGAGTCGAGGGTAGGCACCTACGAGAAGCACAGAGTCTTACACAGGAGAAGGGTCTCTCTCCTCTGACGCCCGCGGGTCAACAGCACGCAGAGAATCCCAGAGGCCGACCCAGGGCGGCACTCACCAGGCAGCTTGCTTCTGCCTGCCTGGCTCGGCACTGATAGAATCGGGAGGGGAGTGCGTTTCAGTCCATTTAAAGGTAATGCAGAGGATATTCTATTAGAGCCAAATGCTCAGCTGGGAACAGCCCCCTGGAAACTCTGGGGAGGTTTTGTTTAACTTAGAGTACAGGATAATGTCAAGTATCATGCTTGATTCCTACTGATGACTGGCCCCTTCTTATCCATCGCAGACAAGGAAAATTAGGCTCAAGGTTTTACTGGACATGTTGGCCTTTACCAGTCATCCTGTCCGTCCATCCAGAGGACCCTGGACACATGCATTGGAGGTCACTGGCTGACCCTAGACCAACTGGCACAGCTTGAGGATAGGGCAAGGACTGAGGGGCAGAGAAACAAGTCCAGTCCTCTGCACAGCAGCAGTGTATACAGACTAAGAGAGAAACACCTGTTGATTCTCTCCCCCATCCCCCCTTCTTTTCCTCTCTCCCTCGCCCCCTCTCTCTGTGCTAGGAACAGCACCCAGGGCCTCACAAATGCAAGACAAGTGCTCCACTGCTGAGCCACCCCTAGCTGCTGTCCATTGTCTTACGTGCAATGGAGTGGTAGCTCTCAGAAGTGTACGTTCCACTTGGAATTCTACCACACCGCTCCTGCAGAGTGCGGGCGCAGCCCGTGCAGGACGCCGTGCACAGCTGTAGGTGCCCTTCTGTTTTGTTTGGGTCTTCTTGTCCTGTTTATTCCAGTGCACCACATCCTCAGTTCTGATCCTGTCTGTTCCTCCTTGAGATTCTAATGAAGCTGCTGCTGGAAGCTGGCCCGGGAAGGCCAGCAGCCCTCTCCAGTGCCCGCCTCCCCTGTCCCTCGTGGACGGTCCCCGCTTTGAGGCTGCCTGCACCTCAAGCTTTGGGACAGCCTGCCTTTCTTTGCTTCGTATCTAAGACAGACAGGCTCACATTTTCTGCCCAATACATGCATTTTCCATGTCCCTTTCTGTTTGCCTCTGCATCCTTCCCATTAGCAGTCTGGCTCACCCATATGACAACCACCCTCATTTAGAAGACGAAGTTTCACCCGCTGATTTCCTACTTTGTCATCGGCCATATTCCAACCAGAATTACATCCCCAGAGGGGAACACACAGTGCCGTGTGTGTGTATGTTTCTATCACTCCAGAATTCACTACGATGCCAAAATACAATGCACCAACAAAAAGATATTTCTTAAAAAAAGAAGAGAAAGCCAGGCGTGGTGGTGCACGTTTGTAATTCCTGTACTTGAAAGGCTGAGACAGGAGGATTGCAGGTTCGCAGCCAGCCTCAGCTATTTGTGAGGGCCTCTACAACGTAGTGAGACCCTGTTAAAATAAAATAGGACTGGGGGGGGTGCAGCTAGCAGGTAGAATGCCCTGAGTTCAGTCCCTAGTACAGCAAAAGAAGAAAGCGAGAAAGAAAGAAAGAAAGAAAGAAAGAAAGAAAGAAAGAGGGACGATGGAGGGAGGGAGGGGAGGAAAGGAGGGAAGGGGAGAGGAGGGGAGAGGAGAGGACAGGAAAGGAGAGGAGGGGAGAGGGGAGGAGAGGGGAGGAGAGGAGAGGAGGGGAGGGGAGGGGAGAGGAGAGGAGAGGAGAGGAGGGGAGAAAGCATCTAATAAACCTAGCATTTAGTCTTGCAATTGTTGTAATTGGGGTAATTTTTTCTTTTCGTGTGTGTGTGTGTGTGTGTGTGTGTGTGTGTGTGTGCGCGTGCGCGTGCGCGCGAGTGTGTAGTTTCTCCTGCAAGGCTATGTATATATGTTTTGAAAGAGGGTCGATATAACTACATAGTCACAAGGCTTATTACGTGATGTTTCCTCTAAGAGGGGACTCTCCATCCAATTACAGTCAGCAATTTTTGGGAATTCACCAAGTTACTCATCACACAGAACTTAGAATTAAGAAAATACCCCGTTTTATTTTGTATTTTCTTAGAGAACACATTGTTGTTTCAAGTGAAAGCCAGCACAGCAGCACGTCGAGGCGCTCAGCGCTCAGAGTGGGCAGGTGCGCCCTGCCCAGAGGTGGGACAGTGGCAAAGCCAGCCACAAGGTGGATGAAAAAGCAGCCGATGGCCTCAACAAGCACTCGCTCCACACCGAGGAGGGGTGCACACAGAGCTGCCCCGAAGGCAGAGGTGTGTGCTACCTGCGGACACAAGTGCCACGCAGCACGGGAGCTACTGGGTTGAGAGAAGTTTCCCCTTGGTGGACTGAGATGCGTAAGGATGTGGGCGATTTCTTCAGTCAGGGAGGAAGAAGGACTTTCAAGGTCAGGTATCATGGGGGGAGCTCAGAATGTTAGTAGATACGAGGACTGTAAGAGACCACAGGTCTATTCTTTTAGGCTTTTGCCATATTTACATGCATCTGTTAAACTATGTCAAACCATTATTGTAGCTAGAAGATAGAGGAGAGATTTTTATTGTATTGGTGCGTTATATCTTACATCACAATGTAAAGAATGTAGACAAGACATACATGCACACGCTCTTGGTGCCCCCTCCCCATTGCCCTCCCTCCCAATATAGAGTACCCAAACTGACATTGGCATATGTTTACATGTATGTACAGAGTCCACGGCAGTATTTGTACTAATGAATCTCAGCCTTCCTCCACCCCTACCCTTGTATCTCCTCCCTGGCTCGCCTGAGGTTTCTCCTCATCATCTGGAGTCGCTCTTGTATCCCAATTATTTCCTATCCTACACATATTAAAGAAAACACATGACCCTTTCCTCTTTGTGATAGGCTAATCTCACTTCACATAATGTTCTCCAGGTCCTTCCATTTTCTGGCAAATGATGTAATTTAATTTTCTTATTTCTGATAGAATTCCATGGTGTGCATTTCCTATAATTTTGTAGTTTTGTTCCATAGTTTGGCTATTTGTGAATTGTGCTGCTATGAACATGGGTGTGCATATGCTACTGTAGTTCTCTGGCTTCAACCCCTTTGGAAAGATACCCAGTAGTTGCATGGTTAGGTTATATGGTGGATCTGTTCCCAGTTTTCTAAGAAATCTCCACACTGATCTGTATAGTGGCTGGACTAGTCTGCACTCCCACCAACGATGTACAAGAGTGCCTATTTTCCCACAGCCCTGCCAACATTTATTGTTATTTGACTTTATAATTGGCATCTGGTTGGGGTTAAACGGATCTCAGTTTAGTTTTGATTTGCATCTCCCTGACTGCTTATGATGTTGAACATTTTTCATGTATCTATTGGCCATTTGTATCTCTTTAGTGAAATGTCTATTTAATTGAGTTGTCCATTTCTTGATTGGGTTATTTCTAGTCTAAAGTGTTTTTTTGTGTGTGTGTGTGTGGTACTGGGGATGGAACCCAGGGGCATTCTACCTCCAAGCTACACCCCTAGCCCTATCTTTTAGTCTTTTTTATTTTTTGAAACAGGGTCCCACTGAGTTGTGAAGGGCCTCGCTAAGTAGCTGAGGCTGTTTGTGAACTGTAATCCTCTAGTTTCAGACTCCCCAATGGTGGGGTTACAAGCATGTGCCACCACGGCCAGCTTAGTGTAGAGTTATTTATGTTCTTTGTATATTCTATATATTAGACCTCTGTCAAAAGGATAGCTGGTAAAGACCCTCTCCCATTCTGTAGGCTTCCTCTTTAGACTCTTGATGATTTCCTTTGATGAGCAGAAACGTTTTAGTTTGATGCCATCCACTTATTAATTCTTGTTTTGATTTTTCTGAGCTTTGGGGACTTGTGAAAGTTTCTACCTGTGCCTATATGTTGGAGTGTTGAGCCTATGCTCTCTAAAAGCTTTCTTTTGGAGTTCTAAATGTATTGAAACACTTTTTTCCAAAACATATTTGCTGAATCATGATAGGAACTGAATATTTTATATTAATTAACTCAGCTAGCTCTTTCCTATCTTCAAAGCACAATTATAAAACATAGCTCCTTCTTCCTGAGTGATGGTATACTTACCTTTTATGCAGGGTCACAGAAGATTCATGTGAATATTCCAGTAACACATAATATTTGAGTATCCTAAATATTTGAGTATATAATGTCACTCATTTATATACTATCTCTTTTGCAGAAGATTCATTTAATTATATCTTTTGCAGAAATAATTCATCTGAATATATACATAGTCATAACAGTTAAATTTCTTCTCTCAATTCAAGGACCATACATGTTTCAAGCTATTTATTGAGTAGAGTAGGCACTGGGATTGCATTAAGGACACCAATATGAACTACAAGCAATTTTTGATCTTAAGAATCTCTCAAGCAAGCAGTTAGATGTCAGTTATCCAAGATCTAATCATCTCAGAGAATGATATCATAGTTACCTAATATGCAAAGCTCCATTAAACTACTAGGGAATTTTAGTCTCAATTTTAGTCTCAGACTCCTCAAAATACACCTCATTTCTGGCCCCTCACATTTTAGATCACAACGGTTAATCAATGGTTTCCATGGAGCAGCTACTCTTCTTGACTCTTTATACAAACTCATAGAACCCTCTCAACAACCCCATCCAATAGACTCTAATAATATCCCCATGCACACCAACTTGAATAACCACCTTCATGGCCTGTGGCCATACTGCCAAAAAGCCCAGGGTTTGCACTTACACTCTGGCAGCCTAGCTCCAGGCTCAGAGTTTGCAAACTCTGTATAAATTGTCTCTTGAACATACTTCAGTGATTTCTCCAACTGTAGCCCCATTCCCGCTAACAAAACATTTAGGAGACAGAGACAGGAAGCCACCTGGGGAATATGGCTGAAACAGACAGGCCAGTGAGCGACTCCATGGGGCAAGAAGCTCCTGTGTGTCTCTGAGTGCCCAGCACCCGCCAGCTGCTGAGTGAGCATTTATGATGCGCCTATGCATGTGTTCCCTGACCCAGAGCCTGCATCCTCAGCCTCCCCAAAAGATGGGTCAGAAGTGCCACCCACAGAAAACCACAGCAAGGAACAACTCTATAGTCGCTGAAAGGAAAGGGGGGATGTGGTGAGACACAGAATCTTCCCTGCATGACTCGGAGGAGCTGCCCTTATATTCTGCAAGCCAAGGGCCTCCCTCGCCTCTCCCAACCATGCCAGCCTCCACCCATCCTTCCATAGACTCGGTGAGTTCACACCCAGATCTTCAGTGAAATCTCTGCGGGCCATTCTGCCTGGTCCTAACAAACTTCTAGCACTTTTGTTCAGGCCTAATCATCACTTTTTGGCAATCCTTCCTCAGGCTAGCAAATCCTTCAATCCAGCTTCCTAGTAAAATTTTGTTAATTCAGAACACTTGTGGGAAAAAATAAAATAGTGTAATAATTAATTTAAAATTGTTTTTAAGATGCTGGGTGTGGTGGTGCATGCTTGTAGTCCCTGCGCTTGGAAGGCTAAAACAGCAGGATCACACAGGTTCAAAGCCAATCTCAACTACTTAATGAGGCTCTCAGCAACTTAGTGAGATCCTGTTTCCAAATAAAAAATATAAAATAGATCTGGGAGTATAGCCCGGAGGTATAAATCCCCTGGGTTCCATCCCCAGTACCACCAAAAAAAAATTTGTTTTTAAGATGATGAGGCTATGGCTGTTTCTTCATGGATGGTAAAATTAGAATTATTTGCAGCCGGGCGTGGTGGCGCACACTTGTAATCCCCGCACTTGGGAGGCAGAGACGGGAGGATCGTGCAGGTTCGAAGCCAGCCTCAGCTGGCTTAAGAGACCCTGTTTCCAAATAAAAATAAAAATAAAAAATAGGTCTGGGGGTGTAGCCCGGAGGTAGAAGGGTCCAGTAACTCCAATACCACCAAAAAAGAGAGAGAGAGAGAGAGAGAGAGAGAGAGAGAGAATAATTTGCAATAGAATAAAGAATACAAATAAAGTGCAAGTTCTTTGAAGATTAGGAGGTCTTATGATTGACATATATGGAGCCTTATACTATACATAGTAAACAAAAATTTTAGAACATGCCGGAAGAAAAAACAACACACTATTGCATTCTGATGGCCTCATGGGTCTACATAAACTTAAGGATTGTCTTCCATATCTGATGCATTGTCTATTTTCTCCAGACACCCTTATAACTTGTTCTAAATACGTGCTTAAAAGAAAGAAAGAGGTTGTATTGTAGAAGAGTGCTACGGAGTGGTTCTGAGATAGAGGATCCAGGATGGCCATTCTAAGGAGTTTGTTAAATGCAGAAATGGAAGGTCTCCTGCAGAGCTCAGGGTTGAAATAGTTGCCATTAGGGCTGTAATCTCATCAGCAGATAGATACATTGTAGTGGATATACTAGGGGGTAGCCCAGGCTGGTGGCTGTGGCTGGAGTGGGTGGGTCCCGAGGGTGCTTCCTCCTCCCCTTGCTTGCTCTCCTGCTTTCGGCTTCCATGATGTGGAAGCAGAGCCCTTACCCTCTCCCTCTCCCTGCTCCCCCCTCATGTCCTAAGCTCCAGACCCTGGCCTCACGTGAACTGAACCCAGAATATCCAGAAAACTATGAGCAAATAAATCATTCCTCGTCTGAGTTGTGTGGTCAGTCATTCTGGATTACAGCTATGAGGATGCTGCCAGAGACAGGGCTGTGGTGTCCTGTGGAAGTAGTGCCTCCCATGACCACACACACACACACACACACACACACACACACACACACACACACACCTCATCTGGCTTCCTGAAGAGGCTGCAACAAGGTGCAATACGAGATACTCAGGGCAGCGCCTTCATGGCCTTAGCTGCAATCTCCTAGACAAAGACAGGCATAGCTGGGATCACTCCCCTGAGAGAATAATAGCTCTGTTCTCCACAGAATGTTTGTTCATAACTCTGGGGGCCACAGAACAGATACATTCCAGTTTGGCAAGAAGTAAATTCTGTTCCTCAACTGGGTGCAGTGGCACATGCTTGAAATACAAGTACTTGGGAAATTGAGACAGGAGAATCTGAGATTCTGGGGCAACCTTAGCAACTTAGTGAGACCCTGCTTCAAAATAAAGAATAAAAAGGCTGGGGGTGTAGCTTGGAGGTAGAATGCCTTTGAGTTAATCCCTACTGCCAGAGAATCCATTTTATAGAATTCATCACAGCGCAATTTTCTGTTGTGAAGCTTTTTTCTTAATGTTGTGCCTACGCCCCTGTTAACTCTCAGTACCCACCGGAGCTAATCACCTCAGTGCGTCTCCTAGAGAGGCTGCAGGGACATCTGCAGGGCCTCTTGTGACAGAGGCTAAAGCAACACTGCATGGAAAATGGAACGCTGTCTTGAAAACACGCTTTTGTGGGTACCCATCACATACACTGGCTCTTTCAGGATGGAGAGAAGAGCTTTGGATGAAGACCTGGATGTACTGTTCACAGTGATTACTGTTGCAATGCTATGCATTAAGCAAGGCAGGAAAAAAAGGTGGTGAGTCATGATGAGGACAGGTCCCCCTAAGGGAAATGAACCCTTGCAGCCAAGGCACGGTGAGCTGTGAGTGGAAGTGGACTGGGGCTGGCGCATTGCTGGGGAGGCCCAGAGCAACTACCTACCCCAGCTGGGGAGCTGGAGGGGGAGCAGGCCAAAGAGGCAGCACAGAAAGAGTAGCATCGGGATGAAATGAATCAGACCTGGCCAGAAAAGAGGGAGGCAGGAGGCTGTGGGTCAGGAGCATTCAACCTGCAGGCAGCCGACAGAAAGAGCAGACCTGCCAGCTTCATGAGTATCATTGCTTGGCCAGGGCTAACACCCTCACTAGGTATTTCCCAATTCCTTAGAGTTTGTACAGCACTTTCATTTATTATTTCAATTACCATGCACAACATTCAGTAAAGAGACAAAGCTATCAAGAAAGGACTGCATGAGCCAGGTGTGGTGGTGCATGCCTGTCACCTCAGTGCTTCAGAGGCCGAGACAAGAGGCCCCAGGCTCCAGGATGGTCTCAGCAATGTATCAAGACTCTCAGAAACCTACTAAGACGCTTTTAAAAACAAAAAATAAAACAGGGCTGGGCAAGCATCTCATAGGTAGAATCTTCCTGGGCTAATCCTAAGTACCACCAAAATGTGTGTGTGTGTGTGTGTGTGTGTGTGTGTGTGTGCGTGTGCGTGCATGTGCACGTGTGTGTGAGAGAGAGAGAGGAGAGAGAGAGAGAGAGAGAGGGGGAGGGAGAGAGAGAGGAGAGAGAGAGAGAGAGAGAGAGGGAGAGAGAAGTTGCATATTATGGTTCGGATCCCCCCAAACCTCCTGTGTTGGGCAATTCAGCAATGTTCAGAGGTGAAAACAGTGGATTATTAATCTACCTCATCAGTGTCCCAGTATGTGGGAGGCTAAGAAAGGAAGGTCACATGTTCATGTCCAGCCTCAGATACTCAGTTAGGCCCTCCACAACTTAGTGGACCCTGTTTCAAAATAAAGAAGAAAAGATAGGGCTGGGGTGTAGCTCAGAGGTAGAATTCCCCTGGGTTCCATCCCAGTGTTGCCTCCCGTGTGCGTCTGTCTGTCTGTCTGTCTGTCTGTCTCTCTCTCTCTCTCTCTCTCTCTCTCTCTCTCTCTCTCTCTCTGCTTCCACTGCTATGAGCTGAGCAGCTCCCCTTCACCAGGCCCTGCTGCCATAGCTCTGCCTTGGAGGCAGCCAACCGTACACTGGACTTCAGGAACTGTTAGTCAAGCAAACCTTTCCCCATCAAAGTGGTTATTGTCAGGTAGTTTGGCAATGAAAAGGTGACTAACAAACCATATATATATACATATATATATATATATATATATATATATATATATATAGTGACTATAATATAGTAAAAACTCAGCAAGAATAGAAAAAAGGGTGAAAGAAAACATCTCCATGTTGGAATAGTTAAAACGAAATGAGAATGAAGCCCAGACCAGAACAACCTCACCCACATAACAGCAGAAGATGACCATCTTTAGAGGCAAGGCTAGCTGTACCTGGCTCATTCCTGGACCACCAGGGCTGATGATTAGCCCAGGGTGGAGAGAAGGTGGCCAAGTCTGGGGAGGAGAACCACCTTCTTCCACTGATTCTCTTTCTCTTTCCTTCTTGCCTCAGGGTTATCAATTTCCTCCTGCTGACCCAAGGATGAGCCTTTCTCATGTTACAAAACCTTGACTGGTCACATTTGGCCCCTCTCCTTTATATTTTCAATAGCAAGCCACAGAGAACAACCCACGTTGGGGTGACCCTTCCTACCCCTCAAAGCTCATTGATTCCCTGTAGAAACAGGCAAAGGGGGTTGATGATAAGTTACCCATGATGGTACTTCTGTGAATCGAGGGCTGTGAGCCGGTGGACACATATCTCTTAAGGATACTATCACACTAATGCAGTCAGTGTCTCCGAGGGATGGTGAGACACGGGACTCACCTGTGGCGAAGACAACATTCTTTGACACCAGACGGTGCTCCACAATGGAGAACTGCGGGAGCTCGATCCTTTCCACTCCAGTGACAGCCTTGTCCCCGCCGCGCCAGTAAAATTCAATGTCGTCTGTGGTGTAGCCATCTACCAGGAGAGAGAAAAGGAGCGTGGTGGATACACTTATCTCATCTTTCTGTATACGTGCACAGCCAAAGAACTTTCATAAAATGGAAGGAACAGCTTTGCCATATTTGAACATTGGCTTAATGTGTTTATCCTAGGAAAAATGTCATCAAAGAACCAACTCTTAGGTTGTATTTGTGCTATTTGATTTGTACCTTGAAAAGTGGAGAGACTGGGGGCTTGGGCCAGAGTTTTCTTTAGCTTTAGAGTTGGTCTAGACATCATTCAGAAGTGAATTTAAAAGATGTTTCAAGGGCAATGGATAGGAGGATAGTAAGAGAAGATGAAGATTCAGGTATGAAGACACCAGACAGGCAAGTTCTCTCAAGAGCTACGGGAAAGGCAAAGTTAAACAACTGCAGGTTGATTTCATAAACTCTCAAAGCCAAAGTAGTGTCCTCCTTGCTGTTTGGATGGATTCATCAGTTCTTCCTGGCCATAGGATGTTGCAAGCTTAGAGTCATCTTTCATTGGAAGACTCCTGGTCCTTAGAGATCTGTACAGTCTCACCAGAATGAGGAAATTCATTAGCCAGATTGAAACTCCAAACCCAGTTCTTGGTACAGTGCTATGTTCACTTGATAATTAATAGATGCTCTTGAGAAGAGTAAATACATAGGACAATAAAGCCAAGTGTTGTTTTTGACACCCAAGAATCTCCTAAAAATTAGGTCAATTTTTTCAATAAGATCAATTTCAATAAATCCAAAGAAATGTTTCAATGAAACAGACTTTTGGATTTGAACATATACAACAGAAAGGTAGACATTTGATGTAGACAAACAGATTGGCCATGGCCACCTCCCCCCATCTCCCTAGTCCAATCTGCTGTATTCTCTGCAAATCAGGAGGCATACCTCTCCACTTCTGACTTCTTCCTAGTCCATTCTCAGCTAGCATCCACGACAACCTCTAACAAAACACACAGCTCACCATGACACTCCTAGTCTTAAAACCCTCAATTTGTTCCAATGCAATTGGCAAAAACAAGACCATTTTCCTTACAAGGACCTCGTGAACCCATAGCTCACCCTCCCATGAGCCTCCACTCCCTCTCCCTTGCTCACGAGGCCATCGAGGCTCCTGATGGTGCTCAGTCTCGTCTGCTGTTTCCCGGGCTTCTGTAGCCACTTGCAGGAACCCACTTCCAGATCCTCCTATGCCCAATCGTCCCCACACTTGCATCATGACTTAAATGACGCCTGAGGTTCCACCTCCAAGCAGCCTCTCACTCTCACAACTCAGTTCATACTTTATTTTCTTTAACACATCTTTCACTGTCTGTTTTTTATCTAAATGTTTTCTGGTTTTTGTGGAACATAATCTCCACAGACAAGCATTCTGTCGATCTTCTCTCTGTGTCACTGTGGGTACAACAGCTCCTGCCCAGAGGTGGAGGGTGCTGCTCAGTGGAAGAGTATATGCTTTGTACAAGCAGGGCCCTGGGGCCCAAGCCACAGAACTGAAATCAAGAAACACAAAACATAAAAGAGAAAGCAGGAAAGAAACTGTGATAGCCTACAGTGTGTGCATCTCAGTAAGAATGCTTTAGATAAATTTGGGGATCAGGGAATCCACTCTCCTGTTAGAAAATGAAGTCATATCTTTCTTTTTTCCCCTTCCCATTACGGAGATACGTATCATCAGGCCACCAGAATGCCTTATCCTCCACTCAAATACTTTATCATGGATTCTCTGTAGGGCGAGGGGCCTTGCATACTAAGGGCCTCTCATTTACAGCAGAACTTCCCACTCCTTGTCCCTGACAGCCCTCCCATCCCACTGACAGAAGCCACACTCTTAGAAGCCACTCGTCACGTGTTGACGCAGTCAGAACAGAAAACACATCCTTACACAGACACCCCCGAATCTGCCTTCCTGAAACTTTTGTAACAGGGACCCGCTTCTGACCCAGGCACCTAACAGATGGATTGTTTCAAGTTGACATTATTCTTTCTTTGTCCTCTCCTCCTTTCCTTCACCCCCTGTTATCAAATAACATGTTCTTTTCCATTTGCTGACAGAAGGGGACCCAGCACCAGTGGCTCTGAACTGGCAACTCAAGGAAGATTTGGACATGAATTTGCTCCTTCTGATAAACACCGCAGCATGAATGGGAGCCTGTGGATCTGAGTAGGGACTGACCTGAGGAAGACCTGGACATGAATTACATCCCTTCTGATAAGACACCAGCAGGACCCTGAACGGTGACTCCTAAAAGGAATCTGGTTCTTTTGTGAGAGGAAAATCCAGGACTTGTTCCTGAATGTTTAAGTTCACTCATTTCTAGAAAATCAATACTTTTCTTTTTCTTCTTTCCAAAGGCTTATTCCAGTTATTTCATTTGGAAAATTGAGGCAGGCCCTGGATCTGGTAACACTGACCCTGTCTCACTGGAGTCTGGCCACACAGAACCCATCAACTTCTGAGTATTCTCCTCTAGCTGTTGGGAAATCACTGTCTTCCCCCTGACCCTTCTGTTCTCTATGGAAAATGTCCCCAGAGATTTAATTATGCATCACTTGACATGATTTTATGTCCCTCATCTTCTCTGAAAGCACAGCTATGGAGTGTGGAGATGGGGTCATCATGCTGTCTCGCCCAGGGCCTGGACACAGCCCCCAGCCACGCAATGTCTCTACCTGCTCTCTCACAACAAGCATGTCAAGTGACACTGTAAGTCAAAGCCATTCAGTCACCAAAAGGTAGTACGAACATCAACTGTAACCTCAATGCAATCGAGACTCCTGATGAACCAGTCTGATGGGTCACGACCAGCAACAAGTGTCCACGGCAGCAAGGGTGCCTCAGGTGGCAGGGCGCACCTGCTAGGGAGACGCTGGAGCTGCAGCACGCCTCCTGACACGGATGTCTTCGACACCGAATTACCAATAAAGAATCAGAATGCTCCTCAAATGGCAGAAAATTGCCGAGATGCAGAAATGGCCTGCTTGTAAAGCCGAGATCCTGATGGAAAATGAGTTTTGCTCTGACTACCCAGGGTCCCAGCAGTGGAGCTACTCAGGCGTGATGAAACATAGTTTAAGAAAATTGCATCTCTGTGTCTGCTCTCTTCTTGCTGAATGGACGGAGATGGGGAACATTTGTTTTCTTATATTTCAGTACAGCAAATAGACTCTCTTAATCAGATTACAATGAAGAACTGTCTTTGGGACTGAGGGTCTCTTTGTCCCTGTCTCCTCCCTCTCCCTCCCCCCCTCCATGACGGAAATATTTGAAGAAGGTACATCAAGAATATCACTGAGGCCTTGAACAGGATGCTAAATAATGACAAAACCTAACACAAAATGAAGAACAGGGAAAGCCAGACACGGGTACACACAGCTTTCAATCTCCAGCGTGCAGTTCTGCTCGTCCAGCGGGTATCTTCTGAGGTCCATCATGCACGCTGCGGTGGTGGTGATTCTGAAACACACAGAGTGAGGCCAGGTGTTAAAGACAGGCTGAGGAGCACGTGGGAAGCACTTCTGGAGAGCCGGAGGGAGCCCTTCCCCAGAGCCACACCACGGGGTCCATCCCTTCCCCAGAGCACACGGGATTAAATACCTTTTGTTAAAATACTGAGAAATTTGCCGGGCGTGGTGGCGCACGCTTATAATCCCAGCGCTTGGGAGGCTGAGACAGGAGGATCTCACAGGTTCGAAGCCAGCCTCAGCTACTTAGTGAGGCTCTCAGCAATTTAGTGAGACCCTGTTTCCAAATAAAATATAAAATAGGTCTGGGAGTATAGCCCGGGGGTAAAAAAAAAAAAAGCCCCTGAGATCCACCCCCAGTACCACCAAAAACAATAACAAAAAAAACTGAGAAATTTGAGTGACGAGAAACTTAAAATATACTAGAGACTGTCTTTATCAAGACAAACAAAAACCATGTTATTTTCTTAAAATTTTTAGTTAACAAAAAGTGTATATATTAAGTCTACAATATCAAGTTTTAAAATATGTGTACAATTGCAGCAACCAAAACTTTAATCCTATAAAGTCAGCCATTCAATCTTACTGGCTGTGGATAGCCAAAGGTTTCTGAGGATGTTCTTACCTTCAGCTTTTGTTGTGTCCTTGGCATTGGCTCTCTGGCCTCTCTAGTGGACTCTGTGTGGAAAAGCTGCTTAGGTTGAGTCTTACTTCTTTTATTTTCCATATGAACTGTTAAAGTAGCCGTATGCCCATAGGCTACACGTGAGAACCGTGAACTCTTATTAGAGTTGTCTGTTGGGTTGGAGTCTAATACTCCAGACTTTTTCCACCATATGACCATCTATCCTTTCAGAGAGACTATTTGGCTTCTCTGTTATTGATTATGGATCAAAATTCAGTGGGATAACTTCCCTTGGAGACAGTGAAAGCAGTAGAAAAAGATTATATCATGATCTGAAGACAGCTAAGTCCCCCAACGGCAAAGAGTAAACCCTACAGTGGAGAACAACACGCCTTGAAAGGGGTCCCCTGACTACGTGTCTACAGTCCTGGTAGGGGAACAGCCAACCTGCTCAAAGTTGCCGATGGAAAGGCAGCAACTAAGCCACCCCGTGCCATCCTATTTCTTCAGAATCCCACCTCCTCCCCATCACTGTAGAAGCTGAGTGGAATGGTTGGGATTCCAAATCGAGGAGAGCCAACCATTAGCGGGTTAGGGAACTATGATACGGCCCGAGTTGAAAGCAGAGCAGGTAGAAAAGGATTTTCTTTCATGCACATAACTTATACTCTGAAGGTCAGAGTGGAAGTGGACCTGAGAAGGAATGGTTAAGAGGCTGGTGAGGATGGACGAGGAGGCATCACAAAGGTAGAGAAAATGCAGAGCAGACAGGTGAGGGGACAGCAGCACCTGTGCCCCAGCCCTCTGCATCTCTGGGAAGCAACATTCTCAAAACTTACACAGGAGTTGTTCAACTGGTGAATCTGGCTACCAAATTCAGTGGTAGAGCATGAGAAAGAAGAGGGATTGATGCCTTTTCCTGAGATGTTAAAGTTGCCTCAAGACTCCCCAAGGGCCCTCCAGGGGCCTTTCTTGTAACCTGGTATTCAGCTTTTTCTAGATAGCTTTCATTGTGAATATAATAGAAAGTGGTTAAGACTTAGGAGAACATGAGCAGGTTCTGGTCCTATTGACACTCCCTAGTCCAAAGAGCTGTAAGATACCTGGATGTGCCACTTCAGAAATACTTGTCTCCCTTAAGTCAGGTCCTAAGGGAATAATGAATAATGTGTGTCCTTATATCAGTGTCCTTTTTAAGGACAAATTGAGAAAAGCTTGTTTGCTAATGGCTAAGAGGAACAGTTAGGAGAAAACATCAATGTACTCAGGCAGATGGGTCAATGTGAAATTTTTCTATACAAATAGATACATGCACCGTGCACACATATACTCTATGACCCAGTCCAGTGGAGAAAGTGGCTTTCATCCCCCCCTGGGGTCTTCACACTTCCACTCATCCTTGGCACCAAGGGGTGCACGGCCTTCCGTGATTCAAAAGCAACACACAGCAGCATTGCCATGTTTCTCTACAGCATCTGATTTTCTAGCCAGCTGAAGCTCCAGCCTAACACATTTCAATTCTGGAATGTCTTATGGCAGACTGACAACTCAACTTCCACACAAGATTCCCATGAGCCTAGAAAAGCAAAAGCAGAATAAAATTCTGCTAAAATCTTACATTTTTTGAAAAGAAAATGACTGACTGAACTATTCAAAATTTTAAATTTTCTTGCATGTTTTGGTATCTAATCACTTGAATAGTGAATAACTGAGATTATTATTTGTTATTGGTTTTTAAAAATGCTTCCCCAAATCTCACACACACACAAACACACACACACACACAAACACACACACACACACACACACACCCCAGAAACACAATCAAATTGCTTTGGGGCGCCACATGCAACAGTCTCACACTCATTGTGACATTATGTAGAGTACTTCTTGGAAAGCATTGGAAGGGGAAGAGGAAGCTAAAATACGCGGTGACAGTCTGCCCTTCGTCTCACCAACTACTGCTGGTAAGATTTGCGCAGATCTCTCCATTTTAGTACAATACTGGCCAAATTGAGGAATAATGTAGAAACATATATTCACTACTCTTCTGCCTTTGAAGAAAACATACTTAGCCCTTTCATGGTGAAGAGTGAGACGGAAGATACAGCTCATGCTGCTAAAGGCAACAGAAGAAGAAAGAAGAAGGTTCACAGAAAGGCACGGACAAGCGGAGTGCGGGGCAGCCAGGGGAGGAAGAAGGCTCTGCATCACGAAGCAACTCCTTTGGGAGCCACCAACCCTCATGCAAAGTGGCCAGGCCAGGGCAGGTTGGAGAACTGCCACTCTGATGACACTGGGAAGCATCTGGGTCCCACTGTGCGATCTCAACACTCACACCTACATACCGATATTTCTGCGGAATAATTTTTGTGTGCCTCAGGAGATCACTGACATGTAGCTCCATTTCCACAGTGCTTGCTGTGTTATCTGAGAACATGAGTCTTGTTTTTAAGGAATCAAATTTGACTGGGTGAGGATCTCTGCAGTATCATTCTTCAGCACATCAGCAGACGCTTTGCTGCTGCTGTTTTAATGACAAACAATACTGCTTAGCATCTCTAAGGCTCAAGTGTGTGCTGCCGACAGAAAACTAGAGAAATGCATGGCCATGTGGTAGAAAAGAGGTCTGTATTTTATATGCCCTTTCCTTGTAAATAGTTACACTTCAAGGATGCTGGAAGTAGAAAGTAAATCAAACTAAAGAAATAACAACAGAGGTAGAAGTGAGAACAGAGGTCCTGGACAATGCTTCAGAGACCGTGCTGACTTGTCACGTTGGTGTCCAGGACCCAGGTCACATCTGTACTTTACGTAGCACAGTTTGAGCACGTGCTCAGGGTCAACTCTATGCCAAGCTCCTGAAGCATACATGCATTTAATGTCACAACAGCAACCATACAGAGGTATTATTATTCTTTTTTCCCACTTTTCAGAAGAGCAAACAAGGCTTAGGAGAAGTAAGTAGGCTGGTCACATTCTCCATGGCACTGGGAAACAGCCACAGCACTCAGATCCAGGTAGCTTGAACTCTGTACCCGACTATGTCTTTAACAGTTACTTTACCCTAAAAAGAACAAAATGGATTCAACTATCAAGCGTGAGGTTTTTGTTTTAAATAAAAATCAATAAAGTAGAGAAATTTGGTAGATGATAAGATCGATATTTATAGATCATATGCATAAGAATATTATGAGTATACACACAAAATATTTATTATACAGTAATAGTCTCATTTATATATGTCTATATATATGACAAGTTGGAAATATAGAGAAAATAAATGTTCTATGTACTATTCATACAGTAACTCTAGTAAAATTTAATCCAGCTTCCTACCCATTAGAGAAAACTTTAATAGATCATCCTGCCTTTGGAACAGCACATACCTAAAGATAAATTTGAGAGTCAAAAGTATAAAAATACAAGGAATAAATGGGAAGGTTCTACAGATAAACCTATCTCCAGCAAGCTCTAACCCGTATCATGAGGCTGCTGTTGACCGTCTGCAAACCATACTTGGTGTCCTTTCCCTGCATAGCTGAGTAAGGAAGTCAAGACTTGAGCTTTTAGTGTGTTAAAAGGTTTTCATTTTGTCTCAATTGTATTGGACTTGTAAAATATTTTTTTAGGTAGCAGAACTTCTATTTTTAAATATCCACCAATTTAAAAATCATAAGGGCAGATGCAAACTCTTCATGTGATTGCGAAAATACGGTTTCTCTACAGACCACCTGGCGGGGGCTCTGTGGGAATGTTGCTAGCAGCTGGTTAGAAAAGTGTTTACTCTTACAAATATTTGTCTGAAATGTCCACTTCTTATATGAGGTATGAAAAGACTCTTTATCTGTTTTTCTGGGAGCTGACCATGAAGAGAGTCAGGGATTGGTTCTTACAATGAATTAAGTAAAGTGCACAATCTCTTTCCCTATTTATATAAATCTTCTCAATTTACCATAAATACTACAGAGGGAAGATTAAAATGCCCAGTATATAGGTTTATTCTGCTGTCCCTGGATGTCCTATTGTATGGAAACCTTGACCAGCTTTCTTAGAGGCCTCCGGACTAAAGTGCCTACTCCTCAGTCACTGCTCACCTTGCCCCATTGTTACGCTGAGCACCAACCACAGCGGGGGCATCCACCTACCAACCAGCTGGCCCCCTGCCAACCCCCACGCAACTCCTGAGGCAGAGTCCTCAGTCACCTGCCTAGTGCCTAGAATACCACCAGAGCCTGAAAGTGCTGTCTACCCATGGGACAAATGACTGGAGAGTCAAGGACCAGGCACAGGCAGACAGCGCGAGGCTCAAGCCAAATTAGAAATAGAACGAGGTAGCTTGGCCTTTCATGGCTTTAAGGTCACAAATATAAGAGTCAGCAGGAATGTCTGCCCTCCATCAAAAGGCCCCAGTAGGAGCTCTGGCCTTGCATGGTTCCTGACCCTGCAAAAGCCTCTGTGGGCTGTGAAAGATACTAAGGTAAGTGATCTCTGTAGATTCTTATGTCGCAAAAAATGAGTCCTGTGGAATTGAAGGACTGAATCTTGCAGAATTGAACACAATGTTAATGCCACCCATGAGCCTTATGGCTTTCACTGCCATGAAGAGCACAGTAGAATGCACCTTTGAGGGAGTGCTGGCCTGTGCATTACAAACTTGTTAAGCTAACAAGACCTGGAAGCAGTTGAGTGGCATGTGTATGACACCTACAGGTTGCCACCAGCAGCCCCAAATGTTCAAGGATGTGGGCCAAGGGAGAGCACCACAGGCAAGCTCTTTCTCTATGAGTAACAATTTAGCTCTCTGCGAGTACTGTGCAGCGACTCACTCATCCCCAAGTACTAGGTGTGTTGGGTGGCAGAGGCAGCCATCATTTCTAAAAGGATACAAACTCAGATGCTAAAATTAAGTGCCCATATCAAATAATGTAGACCAAGTGTTTCTATTAAGTAAGAGTTTTCAGAAACGTGGAGAAGTTACATGGCACATGCCAATGTGTCAGGTATCCCACTCTGAGTTTTGTTCTACAAAAGATATAAGAAATACATTTACAGACTAGTCTAAAGTTGAAGATGTTGCTGGGGAAATCATCATGGTCACTTGAGTATACTGACAGCCCCAGCCCACTCCTTCCCCTTCTCAGGACCCACTCTCTTCCCCATATCAGTTGTAATTCTTTGCACTATGAAGGTGCAATCTGCTCCATCTAACTGTGGGCTGATCTTGTAATGTGCTGTATTTGGTAGAATGGGTGGAAGAGCTGTGTGGTAGTTTCAAGCTTAGGCTCCACGAAGCATTTATCCTGTGTTTCTGGTCTCCTCTTCTGCTTCTGCCATGCCCAGATGAGTCTGCTGGTCCTAGCAGGAGAGTGGGCAAAGGTCTGAGGTGAGCAGTCATCTTCTCAGAGACTGCCCCAACGAGCTAGTGGGCTATGTACATCCAGCCTGTGAATGAGCAGCCAGAGTCCGCAGAGACGCTCATGAATCACACAGACACGGGAGCAACAAGCACTGTAATGGCAGGCACCGAAGCGTCCCAGTTGTTTATTACTGAGCACTCTTGTAGCAACAAATAGCTGATACAATAGTCGACCCTCGTAACTGCGTGCACAAGGGAGCACACACCAGCAGTAGGAAGGAATCACTTCCTAAGACTTCTGAGCAGTGTCGTCGGTAGCAGAGCCTTGAGTAGACAGGGTGTCCCTACCATAGGAATATGTTTCTATACCCGGGCGTCAGGAATGCAGTCTTTGTGAGATGCCTTGTCATGTGGGGCAAATGAGAACAGCCTGATGTTCCTTCTCTTGATTTGCAAAAAGTAACGGGATGGTAACTGTACAAAGTCCAAAGCTGGCAGGAACGGTGAAAACCAAAACTAAGAAAAATACCTGTGCTTCTAGAGCACCTGCCAGGAAAGGAATTGTGTGGGTAGGTGGATCGAGAACGTCTTCAGTTTCCTCAAGTTTAAGGTTTAGCCCTTGGAAGAGGAGGGAACTTGAAGCAGTCAGGCATGCACTGTGAGTTTTCCCAGCTCTGTGGCTCTGACTGTGGCACCGGGGATCCTCACACTCAGGAACCACACTGTCGACAACGGCAGCTACTTAGCCACACCTGACTGTCAGCTTAGACTCTGAATTAATTTAAACCTAATACAACAGAAACCTCAGTCCCTCTGGCACCCCAGCCACAGTCCAGGAGCTCAGAACTTACAGTGGCTGACTGGTAGCTGCCTCCCTCGCTACTGAACCTTTCACCGCACAAGGCTAGAACAATAGCTCTCGCCCTGTGTGTCTCTGCCCATCTAGACTCAGTGAATGTGGTTAGCAAGAGGTACTCTAATGCCTTGTAGGGAACACTCACAGCTGGAGGGCGCTCTTCACGCTGGGTGGAAGAGACTCGACTCAAAATAGGACAGGTAGGGTCTGACTTCCTAACAGTAGGGGAAGGACCCACCCTAAATAAATAGTAGACCCGACAAATGGAACACATGAACCTGGTTCATGCTCTAGAAGCTAAATCTTTCAATCTGAGTGTGAGACTGAAAAGGTCAAGATCGTCCTGCCCTTGTTGTCAACAGAAAGCCACTTTGTACCCATGTACTCCCCATACATCCAGGATAAGCTCTGCGAATAAAATGAAGAGATTAACCTCAGAACACAGGTAAGCACAGAAAGTGAACACAGCAGTGTGGGAGCTCTGTGGCTTATTACCAAAAGAGTGGAGGGGTATGCCTCCTTGAAACCAGAAAGGAGCCTGCGTGGTGGTACGCAGGTTGTGATCCCAGCCCTTGGGAAGCTAAGACAGGAGGAGCAGGTTTGAGGCCAGTCTCAGTAGCCTAGTGAGACCCTGCTTCAAAATAAGATAATGAAATGGGGCTGGATGGGATGTCGCTAAGAGGTAGAATACCCCTGGGTTCAAACTCCAGTATAAAAAAATAAAATAAAATTCGGATGCATGTGAAAGTGTGGAATAGGCACGAATGCTGAATATAACGTGCTAAGCAAAGCAGGCCAGGCAACGGAGAACGAGCACCGCGTGATTCTGCTTGTGGGAAGCACTGGCAATAGGTTAATTCGTAGCAACGGCAACTGGGGATCACCAGGACCGGGGCACTAGGCGTAGGTGATGCTGTCTAATGGACACACAGGTTTTGTGGGCGGGGATGTTTGGTGAGAGTTGCACAATGTGAATGTGCTTAATGCCCTTGAGCCATCTCCTTAAAATGGTTAAAATTATAAATTTTGTGTCATATATGTATATCACAATCAAAGCATGTATAAGTTTCATGTATAATTTTTGGAAATTCGCCATCTCCTTTCTACTCAAAGTACAGTCCCTAGTCTTGCAGCAACATCACCTAGAGACATCATCTGGGAAACGCAGAAGGTGCAGGCCATCCCACATGTGTGACTCAGACCCTGAACCTTCACGAGGCTCCCCAGTGAACTGTGTACCCATCACATTTTTTAAAAGCTTCTCGTGTCATCGGGTAATGTCCAGCCATGTCAGTTCATCTGTCTTTGTCTTCAGGGCCCATTTCAGCACCACGCCTGAGGCTGCAATTCCTTGCTGCTTCTCCCTGGGTTACGGCTTCCTCCTTCTGTGTATGCCTTCACTAGGTTGTTCTTAAGTTCCCTGTTTTCTCTTCATTATCTTCTCTCTCTCTTCTCATCTCCCCCTCCTCCTCCTTCTTCCTCTCTCTCTCTCTCTCTCTCTCTCTCTCTCTCTCTCTCTCTCTCTCTCTCTCTCTTTCTCTCTCTCAGGATTGAACTCAGAAGCATGCCACTCCTGAGCTATATTCCCAGCCCTACTTTATTTTTTTTACTTTGAAACAGGATCTCACTAAATTGCTGAAGGTCTCATTAAGTTTCTGGGGCTGTCCTCAGCATGCAGTACTCCCATTCCAGCCTCCCAAGTGCTGGGGTTACAGATGCACGCTGGGGTTACAAGGCTCGGCTTTACTTCATTTTAAGGTTATATTTTGCTTTGCTTATCCATTCAACTGCTGGTGTATATTTCAGTCATTTCTATTTTGAGTATTGCAAGGAATGGCACATGGACGTTTATGTCCAGGTGTCTCTGAGTGACTTCTGTTTCTTTTGGTATATGTCTACAAGTGGATTGCTGCATTATCTATTTACGTTTAAAATTTGAGAAACCATGCCAGGCATGGTGCCACATGCTTGTAATCCCCGCACTTGCGAGGCAGAGACAAAAGGATCGTGCAGGTTTAAAGCCAGCCTTGCTGGCTTAAGAGACCCTGTTTCCAATATATGTGTGTGTGTGTGTGTGTGTGTGTGTGTGTGTGTGTGTGTGTGTCTGGGAGTGTAGCCCGGAGGTAGAAGGGTTCCATCCCCAGTACCACCAAAAAAAAAAAAAAAATTTGAGGAACCATCACTCTGCCTTCCAGAGTGACTAAGCCATATTAAATTCCCACCAGAAATCCCTTAGGGCTCTAAACTCTCCACAAATTTGCCAATACTTGTCCTTCCCCATTACTTTTAAAAACCATGCTTATGTACATGAAAAGGTATATCATTGTGGTTTTAATTTTCATCTCCTCAAAGGCTAATAATGTTGAACATATTTTTCTGTGCTACATGGCCATTTGAATACCTTTTGTTGGAAAAATGTATATTAAGGAACTTTGCCTGTTTCGTAACTGAGTGGAACACTGTTGGCTTCTAGGAGGTCTTTCTATGTTCTGTACATCGACTCCTTTCCCGATACATGGCCTGTGGGTTCTGTCTCAAGGTGCAATTTGCTTGTTCTGTCTGTTGTGTTCTTGGATACACAGAACTCTAATCTGGAGGTAGCCAGTTCGCTACTTCTTCTTTTCTTGCTATGCTTTTGACATCATATGCAACACTCACTGATAAATCCAGTACCATACAGCTTTTCTCCTTAAGTTGCATAGTTTTAGCTCTTTGCTGTTGAATCCATTTTGAGGGTTTTTTTTGCATATGGCCTTAGATATGGGTCTGATTTCACCCTGCCTTTCACATGTGTGTATCCAGTAATTCCCAGCTCTGTTTGTTGAACAAACTATACATTAGCTATTGAGAAATCTTGGCACCCATACTTCTAGGAATTTGTCCGTTTCATCTGTGTTATCCAATTATCTGCATTATAATTGTTTGTAGTATTATCTTATAAACCATTTTATTTCTATAAACTTGGTGGTAATTATGCCATTTTAATTTCTGACTTTATTATTTGAATCTACTATTTTTCTTAGTCAATCTAGCTAAAGATTTGTCAATTCTGATGATCTTCTGAAAGGGCCAAATTTTGCTTTTATTCATTCTTCTATAGCATTATTATATTGTCTATTTATCTCTGTTTTGTTCTTTATTATTTTTTCCTCTGCTATGCTGAGTCTGGAAATTGTGCTCTTAAATTTTTTATTTTTAAAGCATCTTAAGGTATAAAGGTATATAATTAATTAGAGATGATTCTTCTTTTAAGTTATGTATCTAAACATGTAATTTTTCCAGCACTGAGCATTCATAAGTTTTGACATCATTATAGTGCTGTTTCTACTTCCCTTCAACTTTGTTAATTTTTGGTTTACATGTCTTGAAGCTCTGATATTTGGCATATATATGTTTAAAATTATTATATCTCTGTGTCAATTAAACCTTTAATAAATGTATGTTCTTCTTTTATATCTTTTGTTCAAGTTTTTGACCTAAATTTTTTTCTAATATTAATATAGATACCTCATTGCTCTTTTGCTTACTGTTTTTATAAACTATGTATTTAAGCTCTTATTTTTAACCTATTTAGATCTCTGTTCAAATTTACTAGTAGATCTCTAGTCTGAGTTTGTTAATTTCTTCTTTTTAGAAGGGTTATCATTGGATGGTGATTTATTTTTAGCCCTTTTGCCAACCCTTAGCTTTTGACTGAATTATCTAAACAATTTATGCTTAAAGTCATCCCTGGTAAGAAAGGACTAACTATTGTATGTTCTGCTTTCTGTATGTTCCATAGCTTTTTTCTCTAATTTTTAAATCTCTTTTTGCTTATTTAATATTTTTGGAGTGGCACTATTTTATTCTCTTCTCATTTTCTTTGTATGTATTCTATGAAAATTTTCTTTTTGGTTACCATGTGGAGCATATTTAATACCCTAAAACCATAACAATGTGATACGTATTTATATGAAATCTCTAGTTAGCTCTGTATCCTATATGTTAATTTGCAATTGGTCTTTTAACACCATGTACCCAAATAACATGGGTTTAGAATGATTTTTATGCATTTATTTTTAAATTATGTACAAAATTTAAAGAGTTATAAGCAAAATTACAATGTCTCTTATTTATCTTTATTAGAGATCTTTCTATCTTCACATGCCTTTTAGTTATTATCTACTATTCTCTAATTTTACTATGACTCTCTTTAACATTTCTCTTAGAATGGGTCTAATAGGAATAAACTCTTCCCAGCTTTTGTTTATCTTGGAGTATCTTAATTCCTCCTAATTTCTAAAGAACAGTTTGCCAACTATAGAATTATCTGTTGGCAGCTTTTGGCACTAAACATATTAAATATAGCATCCCAATGTCTTCTGGCCTTTAGAGTTTCTGATGAAAAATGGGCTGATAATCTTTTTGAACAATGCTTACTTGTGATGGGTCACCTTTTTCTTGAAATCTTTGAGAATTTCTCTTTATCTTTAGCGTTTGAAGCTTTGATTATATTGGTGTCTCTGGTTTTACCCCAGTTGAGTTCCCTGACCTCGGATTTAGAGGTTCATGTCTTCCATTAAATTTGTAAAATTTCCATCTATTATGAAGTTCTCTTTCTTTCTTCCTCCTTTTACCTCCTGAGAGTCTTACACTTACTGAACAGATGTTTTACAAGACTCTCAGGTTCTGTCTCTTTGTCTTCTTCCCCCTTGCCCTCAGATTCGGGAGTTTTAGTTGTCCTACACTCAAGCCTATGAACTTTCTTCCGCGTGCTCAAGTCCAGCGTCTCAATATGTGGTTGAGACTCTTCTGTGCATTCTACACTTGAGTTATATGTTTCAGCTTCAGAATTTCTGTTTGGTTCCATTTTACAATCTTTATGCTTTTATTTATTTTGTTCATTTTATTCACATGTAATTTTCTCTTTTCATTAGTTCTTTGACCATATTTTCCCTTTTCTCTTTGAGAGATTAAAACAGATGTTTAAAAGTCTTTAGTAGATAAGACATCTGAGTCTCCATCAGTATATTTTTTCTTTGAATTAAGCATGTTTTTCTTTTTTATTTTATGCCTTATGACTTATTCCTGAAGATTGGTCACTTATTATAATATAGTGACTCTGGAAATCATATTCTTTCCATTCACCAGGGTTTTCTGATTTTCAATTTAATAGTCCATTTGTTTTGAGACATAGCTATACTTTTTAAGACAAGATTATTTCTTGTCAAATGCAATCAGTCAAGCTTCTGTTCATTTTGCGAATAGTTGACTAATAGTTCAACAGCTTTCTTTGAGAGCAGGGAGCATAAACAAACAAACAAAATCTCAAAACCAACCAACCAACCAACCAACCAGACAAAAGAACAGTCACTCCCCCCAGTCCTTGCAGCTAGCTATGCGCTGGGTCTTTCTCTAACTTCGTAGCTTGGCTTGCTATGAGCCGAGGGATCAACTCAAGGCAGAAATTTAAGGTCTTCTTAGTACTTTCATGACCAGAAGTGCTTCCTAGTCAAGTGTATGGCTGTCTAAGTTCTCCACATGGGCTGCCTTTACTAATTCACCAAAAATTCTCATCCCAGATTCTCTTTCTACTTTACCTGTTTCTGTAATAACTCTACCCAGCATCTATAGTTCCAGGTATCTTTGTGTTTATTATCGTTTTGCAGCCTTTATGAGAAGTGCCTGTCTCATTTCATATATACAGCCTGAGTGAAGCAAAACAGAGGTGAACCCTTGCTCAGCCTTCAGGTGTCCTCTACACAGATCAGACCAAGAAATCAGACATTTGTCTGGGAACTGGACAACCCCCTACTCAAGACCCAAACAGCCCCTGTACTAGGGAGCTGCAGAGGGAAATGGAAAGTCAAAATGCCACGACAGTGTCCTAGCATTCTCAGAATGGTTCTTGCTTAATTGAACATTTTGCCAGTTGCTTTCTAGACCACTTTCCAGAGCTTCTATAAGATTGGTTCAGATAGTTTCCCGTTGTTTTCGATGTTTCGATGGGGAAACACAAGCTTGGAGCTTTTTAGATTGCCATTTTTTCTCATGTCATTCTTTAATACAGGAATTTTTATTGGGGGGTTGAAGTTAGGGGTACTCTACCTCTGAACCACACCCCTGATCTATTTTTTTTTTTTTTATTTTGAAGCAGGATCTTACTAAGTTGTAGAGGGCCGCACTGATTTGCTGAGGCTGGCCTGGAATGTGCAATCCAACTGTCTCAGTCTACAATGTACTACAATGTACAATGTAGTACAAAGTACTACAATGACAAGCGTGTACCACCACATCTAGCTAATACAAGGTTCTTTAAAGGTAAGAGTAGAAGATGCTTATATCATAGAGCAAAAATTAATAAATTGAGTTATGATATATTTTTAAATATTATATAAATATTTTTGATGCTATTGAACACTAACTACTACTTAAAATATGCTCTTAGTAGTTTAAAAAAGAAGTGTAGTACAGGTATATATGAAAATGAATTAGAAAGTTCAGATAAAAATAATATTTTCCACAATTAAAGAATTCTGAATCCAGGCGTGATAGCACACGCTTGTCATCCAGCACTTAGGAGGCAGAGACAGGAGGATCGCGCAGGTTCAAAGCCAGCCTCAGCTACTTAGTGAGGCTCTCAGCAACTTAGCGAGAACCTGTTTCCAAATAAAATATAAAATAGGTCTGGGAATATGCCCGGAGGTAGAAAAGCCCCTGGGTTCCATCCCCAATACCACCAAAAAAAAAAAAAAAAAAAAAACAAAGAATATCCATAAGTGTAGTAGAAGCAGAAACTATTTGTATTATGGTTCAACTGTCATTCAATATAGTATTCATTTCTAAAAATTTATCTCCAAGTATGTTTCATGTGAAGTATATACTCATGTGTAATTTTTTAATTACTTAAAGTAGCATCAGTTTTTTAAGGAATAGGTATTCTCAGTATAGTTAAACCTATTACATGACATACAAAAAGAAAAATTCATTTCACTAATATAATGACAAAACACATAAGATGAATCTAAAGATATATGTAAGCTATTAATATATTTAACATAATTCTGCATGGCATTTGAGATAGCCTCATACTACTGCCTCTACAATGGATAACTTCAACCAAATCATGGGTGATATAGAAATCAGATTAATAAAAGAGAGGAAATTTGGTAAGAGATTTCTTGGGAAACTTTATACCTTTAAACTAAGGTGTAAAGGAGGTTGGTACCTTTAAATTGGGATGTCAGGAATAATGGTGCCTGTTTCATGCCTGAAAAAAAAAAAACTATTCTTAAGGCATTAAGAAAGAAATTATTAAACAGAAACTGGCTTCTTAGACTAGGAATCCAGGCATCTGAATTCCTGTCAGATACAGATGAATATTATGGAAGAGCTTGAGGACCTGTAGTTACTGTGGATCCTGTCCAGGGGGACTTCCCAGACGGGTGAAGGCATGAAGATGAGCACGAGGGATGGATGCCTAGAGTTAGGATCCCAAGGAACTCCTGGGTCAAGAGACCTGCTCAAGAACGGTGCTCAGTGGTACGAACCCCAGAGAGTCAACGCCTGGCATCTTTCAGGGCAGAGAGTCTGAAGCTACCAAGAACTGGTACAAAGTTAGGTGAGAACTCATTAGTCATTCTTCTCCACCTCCTAAAGTAAATTTTCAAAATTAGAGAAGCCACCTGTAACCTATCAATTGAATGGAGGATGGAGACGGGAGGAGACAGCAGAGAAGATGAGAGGAAAGTGCTCTCCGTTTCCACTACAGCTTCCAGCCTGAATTAGAACTGGCTGGAAAAGGTGACATGTCCATGTGAAATACAAATTTAGTATTGAGCACTGAACTACAAATGCCCGTATAACACAGAGTTGGAAAGGGGCTATTACTAAAACATTGGCAAAAAAAAAAAAAAAAAAAGGAAATCTGCCTAAATTCCAGGAGGGCAGAGAAATATCATATCTCACTGAGCAAAATTTAAGGGGGGAGTAGGAATAACTCTATTTTGGTTAGATCAAAATTATATTTATTTCCAATAAACTGGTAGAATAAGAATTTTTACAAAAACCACTGTAAATTAATCATAGGCAAGGCAGATCTAATGGTCTTTTAAGAGTAGTACTACCATGATAAAATAGGATTTATTCCAGAAATAAAGGGGGAATTCATATTAGCAAGATGACAGAACAGGATAGGGAATTAATACTAGTCCTTCTCAAACTCTTACAAAAAAAAATCAAAGAGGCATAAAACTTATTGTTTTTCCTGTGAGACAATGATACCAAAGCCAGATAAGGACAAAGATAACATAATCTCATATACAGAAAATCAAATGTCAACAAAAAAGTTTACAACTAAAACTCAAATACAGATTGAATACTAATTTAACACACAAAATTCAGAAGAACTTCTTTGCACTGATAATAAACTGTAAGACCGATCCCATTTACAATAGCTACCCCAAATACTTAGAAGTAAATTTAAGTAAGGCACTAAAATACCCCCACATCGAAAACTATAAAATGCTGGTGAAAGAAATTGAAGATGAGTAGGTGGGAAGTATCCTGTGTTCACAGACCATAAAATAATATCATCAAAATGCCCACGGAGGCCGAAGCAGTCTTTAGCTTCATTATTACCGCAATCGAAGTTCCAACATCATTTTTCATAGAAATAAATTCTAAAGCTCATATGGAATTTAAAACAAAACGTTGAAAGCAAACCAAGCTGCAGGTAGCCCTATGTGATACCTCAAAAGTACAGTCATTAAAACAATAGGATTCTTGATAGAAACATATATCAACCAATGGAAAAGCACAGAGAGTCAGAAATGAATGACTGTGTGCACAGAATCTCATTGTCAATAATGGTACCAAGACTTCAGAATGGCTGACGTCTTTTCAATACGCGTTGTTGGGGAATTGGATATCCACATGCAAAGAGTGGGATGGAATCTGTATCAGCTCAGAATGGATGAAAGACGAACAGGCTAAAAACTATAAAACTGTTAGAAAAAATGTAGAGGGCTGACACTGGTCTGAACAATGCTTTTTTAAAATTTATTTAACTTGAAAAGCTCAGGCAACATAATCTCACACTAGTGGATCACATGACATCAAAAAGCTTCTGCATAGAAAAGAGAAGAAGGATCAATGAACACACATGTACAGAGACAACCCAGGGATCTGAGGAAATCCTGGCAAGACACACATTCCATACGTGTTTATCAGTGTCCAAATATTCTATCTGCCTGGAGCTCAAACGTCAATAGCAAGAAACAAGCAAACAGAGAAATTAAAATACAAGCCAGGGACCCAGACAAACATTTTTCCTAAGAAGACATACAAACGGCTGACAGATATTTGAAACAAACGTTCAGTGTCAGGAATTGTTATGGATGTGCAAATTAAGGTCATGACACCTTCTCATACCTGTCAGAACGGCTATCGTCAAAAAGAAGATAGAAAAGTGTTGGCATGGATGTAGAGGAAAAGCCACGCGGTGTTCTTTTGGTAGGAGCGTAAAATAGTACAACCTACAGAAAACAGGAGGAAGGCTTCTCTAAACACTAAAATGCAGACGATCATATGAGCCAGCCATCCCACAGATCAGTTTGTCAACCCGATGTCTGATCTCCTTGTGGTATCTACTTCTGCCCATCTGCAAATGAACAGGCAAGGACGGTTACCAGAGGCCACGGCTGGGGGATGAGGAGATGGCTGCAGGGCATGCCATCCCAATTGGACGGGAGGTACTTTTTTTTATTGGTGGGGTCAGGGGATTAAACCCATTGGATTCCACTTCCAATCCAGTCCTTTTTATGTTTCTGTTTTTGAAAAGGGTCTCACTAGGTTGCTGAGAGGCTCTTTACATTCCTGAGGCTGGCCTTGAACCTGGATTGCTCCTGACTCGGTCTCTCAAGTACTGGGATTATAGATAGGCAACACATAGTTGGCCAGAATAAACATTTTTAGAGATCTATGGCACAGCCTGGTGAATATGGTTAATAACAAAGTATTACACATTTCAGTGTTGCTAGGAGAACAAATCTGAAATGTTCTCCCCACAAAAAGTTACATATTTAAGTTGCAGCCAGGGGTGGTGGCGCACGCTTGTAATCCCCGCTCTTGGGAGGCTGAGACAGGAGGATCGCACAGGTTCAAAGCCAGCCTCAGCCACTCAGTGAGGCTCTCCGCAACTTAGTGAGACTGTTTCCAAATAAACATATAAAATAGTTTTGGGAATATAGCCTGGAGGTAAAAAAAAAGCACTTGGGTTCCACCCCAGTACCACAAAATAAAAAAAAGTATTTGAGATATGAGATATGTTAGATTGATTTAATTATTCTGCCTTGTATTGAAAAGTCATAACATCAGTTTGTACTCCATGAATATATATAATTATAAATTTATAACAAAATTTTAAAAACTAAGGAAAATCAAGGTAGAAAATTAACATATCACAGTTACAGTTAACTTAGGTAAGAAAAATGATCACATAAGTATAGACTGAATTAATAAATTCTATTTCTGATATTTAAAAATAATCTAGGGTCTGTTGTCTCATTTGTATTTCGTCATTGACTATAAGTATCATAAGTTAGGGACATGTTTCGTTCGCTATTGTATCTAAACCCCTGACACCATTTCCAGAAACACACACACACACACACACACACACACACACACACACACACACAGCGGAAATGATAAAATGAGTAACAGCCACACTAAACTAAAAGTGCAAATCAGCCCTCATGGGGTCACGAACGCATGCTGATGATAATGAAGACCGGGGTGACTCCATACACGGCCATCTATTGTCTAGCATTGCTTTGGAAATAGAATCAGTAAATGAAACAGGAAACAGAAAGGAGAATAAAAGCTACTGAGAACGAGAACCAGCTGGGCATGGCGGCGCACACCCCTAACCCCAGTACTTGTGGGGCCGTGACTGGAGCATTGAAGGTTCGAGGCCAGCCTCAACAACTTGGAGAGAGAGAGCCTGTTTCCCAATAAAATAAGAAAAATAGGGCCTGGCGTGTAGCTAGGAGGTAAATAGCAGGAAGGAAAGCAGAGAGGACGGAAGGACGGTCATCACTATACACGAAGGCTGGAGAAGTAATCCTTGGGAGGATTAACGAAGCTGCTGAGAATAAGAAGAGATTTTTCTGGCTGAATGTGATTCTGGATACATTCATACATAAAGACAGTTATAAACACATAGATCAATAGCTTTCTCATATACCAGAGAAAGTCAACTAGAAAAACAATGAAGAATGTTCCCATTTTTACAGCACCACACTTTTATAAAACAGGAGTCAGTTTATCAAGAAACGACGGTGTCACTGACAAAGCCGCACTACGAGCTGTGATGCAAACATGAATGAAGGTGGCTGTGGCTGTGCCGTGCCGGTGAGGAAGGAGGGAGTGCGAGGCTACGTTATGTATTCCCAAACTAGTACTAAGTAAGTGAGCACCATTCCAGCCAACATCACAGTCTGTATTCTCAGAAATTTGGAACAAAAATTATTCTAACATCCTTATAAAACACACAGGTAATTATTAGAACAAGTAGTTACTTGAGAACAAAGAGGAAATGAATAGCTACCTATCATCCTACGGCAAGATTAAATTCCACTGCAGTGAGCCCTTGTACAGAAAACAGAAAGACAATACTACAGAAAGACCTGACATTCTTACTGAACCCTCACCCCCACCGCCCTGCGCGACTCTGGATTTTGATGACACAATAACAAACGAGGCAGAAACACTTCTCTGGGGAAGTTATATTCTCTTAGCTCCTCAAGCAGTGTGGCCTATGCTGAGAAGACGGAGGCCGATCTCAACACGCCCGATATATATAAAATCTCAACAAGGTGATGTCGGAGGAAGGGGCAGATGCTTAGCGAGGGCTTGTCTTATGAAGGTCACTGCTCTTAATTAGGTAGTTGGGTCATAATGTTGCTAAAAGAAAATATTATATCTAGAGACAAAGTACTATACACCAGCAAAAAGCATGTGCAAAGGCTCTGAGACGGGGGCATCCCTGGTATTTCTGAAGAGCAGGAGGAAGGTGGGCATGCTACGACAGTGATGAGCAGGGTCGGAATCAGGAGCCCAAATCAGAAGGTGGTGTCGACACTGCATATCCATGTCCGCAACGATTCACAGTGGCCGAGTCTGGGAGCCAGCCTCGGCGTGCACCCACGGAGGAACGGCTCGCACAGTTATGGACATCCACATGATGGCGTTCTACCAGCAATCAAGAAGAACACAACGATGTCATCTGCAGGGAAGGGCATGGACCCGGAGAACATGATGTAAGTGAGGCTGGCAGTGAGAAGTGAGGGCCAGGTGCTTTCTCTCCTATGTGGAAGCTCGGGAGTGACTGGGAAGCCAGAGGGACTTCAGGCAATGGAGAAACGCCGGGGGAGGGCGGGAGGTGGTCTAGGGGAGGGAGAATCCGTGAAGGGAGCATATACGTGAGAATGCCAGTGCCAGCGTCCCTATGGCAGTAAGTGGGAAGGGCCCGGGGAGCCACCGTGTGCTGCGTGCACACCTCACTCTCACCGTGAACTACATTATGATGTGAAATGGCAACGCACCAGGAAGGGCATGTGTGCGTGTGCGTGCATGTGTGTGTGCGTGCGTGTGCGTGTGTGTGTGAGAATCAGGAACCGAAAACCTCAGGAGGAGGGCGAGAGAAGTGGAGACAAAGCTTGGGTGGCGGACACATCAGAGGACCTCGCTGTAATGGGGAGATGGAGATGACCGCTGGCAGCTGAAGGGACAGGCGACACCCCATGTGGATGTGAGTGGGGGTTCACAGAGAAAGTGCGAGAAACCCTTAGAAAGCAGAGAAGAACGAGCACGCTGGGGCGAGGGGTGCGGGAGTGGACAAGCCTGAACCGAGAGAGACGAGGCCCTCTCCCGTCCCGGGAGGTGAAGAAAGCAGGTAGATTATTTACGGTCACTTAAATAGTCATAAAGAGAGTTACAGTCCTAAAACTAATATATACTTTATTGCTGGCAAGAATAAAACTGCCACTTAGTTACATAAAAGTAATTGGGATAAAGTGGAAAGATAAATACTTGGGGGTCAGGCACCCGGTACTCAAAGCCTGAAGCTTAATGTCCTGTGAGTAAAAGGGCAGTTTCTGAGATAAGAAGACAGTCATTCAGGACCACTATATAAAATAATTTCAAGAGAAGAGGCTGCCTATGCCAATTAGCTGACCTAATTTGAACCTATTAAAATAAGTTCTAGCTTCAACCTATTATTGCATCCAGTGTTGAAAGTTGAGGCATGACAACTCTAACAGTTTTAAGCAATTTTTAACAGCAAGCAGGAACATTACAATATATTATCCAACAGAGTTTGCAATAAACTTCTCAGGTGCAAAATGAATTACTTTGCATTGGTGAAATTCACTCATCCTGAGGCTCCCAGGCATTTTCTTTGGAGCAAACCAAGTTATATATGTGGCTTTTTTTTTTTTTTAACCAACCTCTCTACCATTAGAGATATGGATAAAGACAAAAGACCACAGTATAGAATGGTCTTAAGGGTGCGCAGCGGAAGGCCAGTGACCACACTGGAGGGCCAGGAAACCCAAAGAGGAGGCTGAGCAAAGGAGAGGGCAGTGGCAACCCCACCTTCTCACCAGCAGCAGAACACACAGAGGACACAGCCGCTGTGCGGGGCGGCTGTGCGTGCGGCCTGTGGCTCTTGGCCAGGAGCTTCCTCGGCTCTGAGGACTTGTATCCTACTTCAGTGGGGTGTGCCTGCCCCGTCGGAGCCTCTGCCAGGGGCTTGGCTATTCTTGGTGACCGGCAAGCTCAAGCTGCGAGCATGAGTTTCACGTAGAAGGAGCTAGAAAATCACAGTTCCTGATTCCTGGTGACCTTTTATCACCACGAGAACCTGAGCACCCTCCCGTGCCTGCAGGAGGAGCCCTCCACTACCCATGCACTCCTCAGATTAAGGATCAATGGTTTCCCAGAATAAAGCTTGGCTGACGCACGAGTCTACGTCAGGGAGAGCTCGCCTGGAGCCATAGATCCCCATCTCTCTGAGATAAAGCCCAAGCCCTCCCTGGTCCTGGTCCCGCAAAGCTGGGCACAGAGAGGAAAGCAGCCCAGCGGTGCTGAGTTGTGACCGACCGCCCTGTGCAGGCTTTTGCTGAACAGACAGGACAGAGGCTTGGCTCCATGTTCAGCAGAGAGAAAAATCCAACCCCACAGGCTCAGAAGCACAGGCGGTCCAGTTCAAGCGTGTGGTCAGTAGGAAAGTCGTCTCTTTGGTGGGATCTTCTGGAGGATTACCTTACAAGGAGAGAAACAGCAGCCACCCCAGTGCCCAGAGCCTTCAGCACGAGGTCTAACACAGCAGTCCCAGCGGTGCCCGGGTCCCCGGGCCCCTTCCCAGCCGTGCCCAGTCTCCACAGACAGTGCTGACTTACGGTGGTTCCACTTGCAATGTTTAACTTTACAATGATGTGAAAGCAATATGTATTCAGGAAGAGAAAAAAAAGTTACTTCCAATTTTTTGCAGGTTTCTCCGGCCAGCGGCATGCAGGGGATTCTCTCAGGCACTGCTGACCAGAGGCAAGGAGCCGCAGCTCCCAGCCAGCCCTGGGGGCCACGGGCCACCGGCACCTGCAGGCTCTCTCCCTGTTTCCTACCTTTACACCATGTGAAATCCACTATGGGGTCTTTGGGACAGGAGCCCATTGTAAGCTGAGGCGTGTCCACTTCCTACCAGAAGGACACAGGGTACTGTTGGGGTCACATACTCCAGCCCAGCCCTGCTTGGGAACCTCACCAAAGTGTCTCTTACACGCCATACCACAAGGCAGAGGCACTGTCTGGACCAAGGCTAAGATGAAGGGCTCCCACCCAACGTGAACAGTCATACCACAACTGGATCAAAACCCATGAAGTGTGTGTACAACGTCTGGAGTATAGGCAGAGTCCTTAAGTTTACATTTCTGTGTAAACTTCAACTTCTATTTCTGAGCACAGAATAAATGTGAGTTTGTATAAATTTTTTTTTTTCAGTACTGGGAATGGGACCCATGGGCATTCTACCTCAGAGCAATACCCCCAGCCCTAGTTTTTATTCTTTATTTTGAAACTGGGTCTCACTGAGTTGCACAGGGCCTCACTAAGTAGCTGAGCCTGTCCACGAACCACGCTCTTCCTGTCTCAGCTTTCCCAATGCTGGGATTACAAGCGTGTGCCACCACACCCGGCTTGTATGAATTTTTTAAAACAAAGTACTTTGAGTTGTGAATGTGCGTTTTGCCCAAAAGTTCAACTTAATCTCCATGACACTTTTTTTTTTTAAATATCAAGGTAAAACTCTCTAGGTTGGCCAATTCTAAGAAGCAGATGACACAGTATAAAGCTCAGCTTATGCAGAGCATGAGCAGTCAGTCTGCAGGCTGGAGCATCTTTACGATGGTTTGTCCAGATTCATATAAACCTGAAAAATCGTTTCAATAATATGTGGCTCAAAATAAATATGGAGCATATCAAGATTACACTTGGCTCAAAACAGCTAATACACAGAGATCCATTTACTGAGGTAATGCTGTTTGGGAGGTATAATGGAGTCAATCTGAGCAGTAAGATTATTTTTTAGGTTATCACACAAAATTTATTGCTAAAAGTTCCTCCATCAAGTTTGTGAATTCATTATTATTTAACTTTTATATTATGTACTTTAGCAAAAAACAAAATTAAAAATTTTTTCTTTCTTTTTTTTTTTTTTACCTGCTTGATGGTGTTAATTTAGAAACTCACTACAGCACGTTCATGATGTTCTACAGGCCTCTTCTCCAAGAGTTAAAATGCTCTGCTTTTAGTAAAGGCATAATTGTCATACTCTACTTCCAATAAGGAAACAAAGAACAAAAACAGAAACGGAGAGAACCAGGAGAGCCAGCTGTGTTTCAAACGACAGGATCGATTCTTCTTTGATCTTGTTGCCTTCCCCCACTTCACACACACACACATATGCGCACACACACACACACACACACACACACACAGTACATGCATACACAAGTATACAAGCATATGCACATACATAGACACACACAAATACATGCATACAAAGTGTACAAGCACATGTACATACATACACACACACACACACACACACACACACACACACCACACATACAGGCTTCTTCTGCTTAACGGTGGATCATGAGGTGGGTAAACGGCTCCTCATATTCACAAAATTTTTGGATAATCTTTTATACAGATGATGCATCTGTCAGAACATCTGGAATTTTACAACCACATCTCTCATTTGGGGGAAAAATATAAAATGATGCAAACCTGGCTAGGAAAATTTAGGGGAGATTTTCCTGTCTTCTTTCAGTACTAGGAATTAAACCCAGGGGCCAATGTACCATGCAGGAACATCTGCAGCCCTTTCCGTTTTTACTGTGAGAACAAGATTTTGCTAAGTTGCCCAGGCTAGACTCCAACCTGGTATTCTCTTGCCTCAGTCTCCCCAGTAGTTGGGATCAAGGCCTGCCTCCTGACCACGTACGATAGCACCCTGGTGTGGCTGACACATGGCACTCTTCTCTTTTATAGTTAGAAAAGTCTGATTTGGTAGAAGCCACGCTCCGACTCTGATACTGTGCTTTGGAGGATTTCACTCAATGTCTCCTACTTAAGGCAAGGTTAAGTAATTTCCTTTACTTATCTTGATGCACCAAAAGTCCTGAAGGTGCTCACTGCAACACACACCCTGACTGCACTCTCAGCAGTCCTAGAGGGCTCTGGACTCACAAGAGTCTGAGATGAGTCTTTTTCCCCCAGCTATCTAGATGTTCAGTTCAGAACTGTGAGCCACACCAAAAGGGGCTTGGGGCACTTTTAGGTGAAGAGATTAAGACACACATACACACACGCATACACACACACACCACACATACACATACACACGTGTGCACTTAAAAGGAAACATGTAACACCATGCCATTCTAAAACAAAACAAAAATTGGTGCAGTCAATGCAAGAAGGTTTTCAAGAGCACCATCTAGCAAGTTGATATTCAAAATAATTAGCTGGTAGCAGTGATAGAGCACGTGGGAAGGTGGGGTGCCAGGCCCCGGGAGGCCAGGGCCCCGCCTCCGCCTCGGGCTCCAGATGGCAGCCCGGCTTCCTGATTTGAGTGATGATTGCTTTGTAAGACCTGGCGAGAAAGATCTCTCACCGGCAAGCTGCTCAGTCACTCCCATAAATACTGGTGGCACTGCCTCAATGCAGCTCCCTGGAGACTACACCTAATAATCTGCAGAGCCGGCGCTTTTTTTTTTTCTCAACTGTGCAAATAGCTTTGAAAAAAAAACTTTATTAAAGCCTCAGCAGTGTCAGAGCAATATTAATTACAGGCCTTTGTGGTTATGATATGGGAAATCCGTCCTAAGGGAATCTGTGTTCATAGATATGGCAACCCAATTATATACAAGCCACGCGAGGAGGCGGCTTTGCAACTGCTGGGTGGCTGTTTATAGCAACACTAATGTCCCGAGTCTCAGGGTGATGAGATTTTTTTCTCTGCAAAGCTCAAAGTGTTTCATGGATGTTTCTCATTAATCTGAGGATGTGGCCTTGCTTACTATAATAATTTCAAGTAAGAAATCCCATGCCAATACACGCTGCAACTCAAAGTTTGCCCCAGAGAGGCAGACAGACCTGAGCCCGTACAGCACCGTGCCGTCGGGGTGGAGGCGGATCATGCGGTTCTTCACGGTCACTCCATGCACAAATGACTTCTTGTCATTTAAAAAGTACGTGTCTGGCACCCAGAGCTGGTCAGCCACTCGGTTGTCGAGCGTGAGGTTGAGAGGGATCCCAGAATAGGCGAGTCTTTTATCTCTCCAATATTGTTGAAAATACATGGTTAAGGTATAATCCTGGTGGGAGAAGAAAAAGAAAAGAGAGAAAATTAGTTTGTGGTTGGCTATAGGTACAACTGGCCAAATATAGGTTGAAATTAAAGCTGTACAGGGGGTATCCAGGGGAAATGGGTGCCACGTGTCGGCAGGATGAGAAGCATGTGCTCACCTGTGGATGCAAATACCGGGTAATGGGTACAGTGTGTGAGCAGATGTGTGTCACACGTCTAAACGCTTTATTTTACTTAGTGAGGAGACGAGAAAAATTGCCTTTTAAGAGATAAGCACTCAAAAATGAAAGCAAAAGAAAGAAGGAGAGATCATACAATCAGGTTGCTTGGCAGGGAACTTCATCACCCCTGGGTGCACCAGCCCCTGCCAGGCAGACAGGCCTCCTCTCTCTCCTCCCTCCCTCCCTTGTCCCTTCCTTCCTTCCTTCATTTCTTCTCTTCTTTCCTTTTTCCTCCTCCTCCTCCTCCTTCTCTCTCCTTGCAATGAAGCCACTTTCCTCTTGCCCTGCCCTACCTGTGAGTGCCAAGAATACAAACCTCCCCACACACCCATGGGAAGTGAAGCCACTGAGGGGGCTCTGGCTCCATCCCATGCACTTCCTTTTTCTTCTAGCTTACTGTGACCATTTCTGCATTAACTAGGCCACAACACCACCTGGAGGCTGCGCCATGTTAATCTAGGGACCCTGGGAGCCCGAAGCCACAGTGGGGGGGGGGGGCTCCATACTCTCCTTTGTTATTTTAAGGGGGGAGGAGGAACAATCACTATCCAATGCTTAAATAGTCAAGTCTAAACATTTGGTGCTAGTCATAGAACATTCTGCAGGCAACTGTGGTAAGAGCCAAGCTGAAAATTCAAAGGCAAGTGGGCCAGCGCTCCATCCAGGCGAGGGGCTTCATGAAGTCTCACACCGTGAATCCCACCCTGTCTGCAAACACCGCACTTGCGGAGAGAAGAGGTGGGTGGCAAGTGAGCTCCAGAGTCCCTCCAGACCCCGCTGTCAGCCCGCCCAAAGTGCTGTGCGCTGCCTCGGGCAGTTCTGGGTTAGTTTACCGGCAACGCCTGTGTATTAGTCTCAAAGGTGTAGGGCCCACCGAGGTTGAGGAAATGACAAGGATCAGCTGTTGACCTTGCCTTCCCTGTGCAAGGTGGGGCAGTAAGGAGAGCCGCATGTACAGCACCGTGCTAAACCTGCCAGGAGCGAGGGGGGCAAGAAGATCCAGAGGGGCTGGTCCCTCAACGCCCAGCGGTCCAGGGCAGTGCGCAGCTGTCCAGGAGCTCCACTCTCACCCGCACACCACCCACGCGAGCCCGTACTCAAACGCCTCCTGGATGCAACCTTCTCATGCCGGGCCATCACCCACTGCCCCAGGGCCCCAGGTCTAGGGACCAGTGACTGAGAACGAAGCTGCACTTTGGATCCTTGGAACTCCTTAAATTAGCCAATCCTGAGCCCTGACTCAGCTGCCCTTGGAAAAGAGGCCACAGTAAGCCCCTTTCCTGCTTCTCACCCACACTGGTGTCTCTGTGGACTCTGCCACCACCACCATGGTGAGAGGCGTCCCGCCCCTCCTGGAAACTGGGGAGGAAGCAGCTACCCTTTGGACGGCAGTGGTCTCCTGACCCGCAGGCCTCCCCACCCCGAACAATCAGCAGACATTTTCAAACATAACAGGAGGCATAAAGACAAGGGAAGGAATTGGTGGGGCAGCTGAAGGACTCCTGCAGAACATAACCCTCCGCGCCATGTTCTTACTGGCCGAGAGTACACTGGTCCCTTCCCTTCCTCCCCAGCTCTGCATCCCTGCCTCTGAGTCCTGAAGTCCAGCTTGGTTGCAGCAGCCGCTTCAGAAGGCCCAGACATGGCTTTCCAGGAGATGGAAGGGCGGGCCTGAGTCCAGCTGGAAGCCCACGGCCGGGGTTTCCTTGTGTTCAGTGTGGCTCTCCCCACCATTAGCAGTGCCTCTCAGATGTGGGTCTTTTGTGAAGGGACTTGGGCAGGTCCACCTGCCCAAGCCTCCTCTGCCACCTCCTGCTGCTGCAGGGCAGGGGATGGAAGACGCCCCTGCCAGGGAGCCGGTTCTCGGGATGCACAGGGGAAGGCCAGCGAGGCAGGCAGGGGAGACCTCGGGCCGGGCCCGAGGGCAGACGCACTCCTGTGGCCTCAACCATGATCTACCCAGTGCGGCTCCTCCGCCCTCATCACCACAAACCATCCCATGGACCAGAGACCAGGGCGGCAGGAAAGCCAGGGTCTCTTCACTCTGTCTCCAGGAATACCCCAGAGGGAACGAAACTGTTGGAGACCACCAGGAGAAGACAGAGAGAAGCACCCCTGGGCCCTTCACCTGCTCCTCTTGAAAAGCGGGTGTGAGTTCCCTCCACCCCACCGCTGGGCTCTCTCAACAGCTGCAGCAGTCCAACTTTTATTATTAGAAGGCTGAGGTGTCTGCAAGATGGCGACAGAAGAGAAAGAATGCACCCAGTTGCAATAAGCCAGCCGTTTCCTCAAGGTGAAGATGACTGCATAAGAAAAAGGATCCTTTTGCAACTGTGGCCATGCCCAGGGAAAATTACCAGAGGAGCGCCCACCCCTGCAGGCCACACACACACGCACACACACACACACACACGCGCGCGCACACACACACACACACACACACACACACGGAGGCTGGAGGCTTGCTCTTCCAAATTCCAGGTCTTGGCCTGGGTTCCCTCTCTAGCAGTGCCATTCCCCTTTCTCCAGGAGAAGCCCCACACCCCAACTCAAGCCCTGCTTGTAAGCTCAGGCTCATGTCACCGGCTCTCTCCTCCCACCATGGAGCTGCAAGCTGCTGTCCCCAGCATCCTGAGCGCTGAGCTCAGTACCACGGAAGCCTCTGGTACTCCTAGCCCTTCCTTGCACGTCTAGCCTCCTGCCATCTCTCGTTGGATTTAACACAATGCGGATATTATTTTATTATTTTTACCATGTCATATCAGAGAAACAAAACTTTAGACAGCTGATTTAATTTGTTATTCCTCTGTGTATCCTCAACCCGCTTAAGGATGCATAAGTGGAGAAAATGGGATTTGAAGTTGGGGCTGGCCCCTCCAGGACCTAAAGTCCTGAGGGACTGGGAGATAGATGGTTCTGCAGAGCGAAATAGAATGAGGTGCTTGCGAGGGCCTTGGGAGTGGAGAAGCAGGTCACTGGAGCTATTCTTTAGGGGGCTATGGAGCGTGGTACCCTTAAAGAGTCTCATCTTCACAGATGGCACAGCTGCTATAAACACCAACCCTCCTCCTCCCCTTTCTCCTCCTCCCTTGACTTCTCCTCCTCCTTCCCCCACCCCTCCCCCTCTTCCTAATCCTTTCCCTCCTCCTCCTCCTTTCCCTTTTCCTCCTCCACCTTCCCCTCCTCCTCCACCTTCCCCTCCTCCTCCCTCTCTTCCTCCTCCCCCTCCGCCCCTCCTCCTCCTTCTCCTTCCCCTCCTCCTCCATTTCCTCCTGGGGTACTAGAGAAACCCAGGGCCATTCTACCTCTGAGTTACACACCCAGTGGCATTTTTTTTTTTTTTTTTTTTGAAACAGTATCTGTCTAAAGTTGCTAAGGGCCTCCCTATGTTAATACCAATGGCCTAGAACCTGAGCCGTCCTCCTGACTCAGCTTCCCAAGTACTGGGATTTTACAGGCATGTACCACCACGCTGGCGCACACATGGATTTTTTTTTGGGGGGGGAGGGTACTGGGGATGAAACCCTTCTACCTTCGGGCTACACTCCTAGACCTATTTTATATTTTATTTGGAAACAGGGTCTCTTAAGCCAGCGCGGCTGGCTTCGAACCTGCACGATCCTCCTGTCTCCGCCTCCCAAGCGCAGGAACTACAAGCCCAGCCACATGGATCTTTTTAAAGTGTCGTTTTCTTCAAGGAAGCCCAGAAATACTGTCAATTTTCATATCTGGAGTGCTGAGGCCTGGTCACATGGGAAGACCAGTGTGCGGGGCGCAGAGTCCATCGGAGTTTGCATTCCAAGCTCCCGCTGAGGAAGAGAACACACCCACCGTTAAAGTAAAAAAGCTCCAGGAATGACCAGGACCTGCCTGCGGAGGGCGCGGGCGGCTCCGGACCCTCTCAGAACCCAGATGGAGGTAGGAAACTGCACTTTTGTTCTTTCACCTCGCACCAAGGCCAGGCTGCTGCGGGGCGGGGTTTGAGGAGGGATCAGGCATTGGGGCGGGGTTTTAGGAGGAGCCAGGTGTGGGGCGGGGTTTGGGGAGGAGCCACAGAGAGGTGTGTGCTGGAGCCAGGTAGAGGGTGCATGGGGGTGGGGTATGGGGAGGGGCGGGGTGTGGGTGGGTCAGACTTGGAGGGCCTGGCGTGAGGAGGGGCCAGGCGTAGGACCGGAGGGGATGAGATGGGAGATGAGCAAGCTGGAGGAGGATGCGGGCCCTGGAGCAGATGTGGGGAAGGGAAGTGCGGGGCACTGTGGGGCGAGGGCAGGATGGGGACAGAGCTGACGGGCAGTTGTGCCCAGGGCGCAGGTAACTATGGGGCGGGGCGGAGTGTGGGCACTGCCTGGTGGGGGAGGGACGCAGCAGGCCCCGGGATAGGTGAGGCAATTTGGGGGCTGGAGAAGTGGGTGGAGGAGGCTTGGGGGAGGCATGTGGTGTGGGCAGCCAGGGGAGGTGGGCCTCCAGAGGGCGGGCTGGGGCGGGCGGAGAGCAAGCCCTCCCGCTGGGGGACCTAGGAACCCCTGCGCTGGGAGGGCGGGCCTAATCCTATTAGCCCACAGGAGAAGAGACAGGCTGCCTCCTGGCACCGATTCTTGCCTGATTCCTGGCTCTGGCACAAGAAGCCGCATCAGCACATCTAGACAGGGTGTTGGCAGAGGAGGACGGGGCACTGGCCGAAAGGTCAGAGCTCACAGGAATAGCAGCTGTGGACGGGCTGCAGAGACAGGGCCCTGTGTCCGCAGCCTCAGAATGCGCCTGGCTGGAGGTGGAGCCCCTAAGACTGCAGCCCAGGCCTCACACCACCCCCGCATTCCTTGGCCCTAATTCTAGCCTCGCAGAACTTATTCTGGTTATAGCTTGATGTAATTTGATTTTAGAAGACCATAGTTTGAGGGAGAGTTGAGATTTATGGCGCTTGGCACATGTATTAAATGTCCCTCGATAAATTAATTAATTGATACATTGAGTGCCTTGGGCAAGAAGTCCGACACACGCCCGTGTTGCTAGCAGGCGTTCAACAGCCCCCGGCACCTGGAGAACATCTGATTTCTGGTTAAGCACAGCTTTGAAATGGGGCTGGCACCAGATAACTGGAGGCTCAGCCTCTGGCAGAGGCCTTCTGCTCTATCAGGCCTATTCTATCTGAGAGTTCTCTATAGAAAGGAGCCCCCCAGAATCTGTGGTGAGGACCTCGGTGGGTTCCTGCCCATTCGCTTAGCTGTTCAACCCCAGGTCCGCACAGCGATGGGGTCTGCTCCACGGGCCACAGTGGCTGATAAGAGGGCTGTGGGTCCTGACCAGACACCTGCTGGGTCCCCTGGACCTCGCTCTACCAGGCCCATCCCCTGTGAGAGCTGTCTCTGCTGTGTGCCGCAATAGGTTCCAGCCTCAGTGTACCTGGGATGTGAAGGTCACAGAGAGGTTGGACGTGGTGGGAAAAACCCAGGGAATCCTCACCCAGCAGTCCCGGCCCACCAAGAAGCTGAGCTTTCTGGGTGACACTGCACAAAACTTAGTTATTTTAGATATTTATGGTTGGTTCAAGCTATGGCAGCTCATAAAAATAATCAGATAGGGTGAGGAATCAATACCTCTCATGCTTCTCTAAAGCTTTTTGAGAATTAAGGACTACCATGAAGAAATACTCAAGTCAGAATTGTATCAAAAACAAAGCGACTTTCTTAAAAAGGACAGTAGTAACAAAATTATTTTGAATTAGGGCTTCTCTTAGGGACCATTAAATTCTTTGATAGCCTAGAGGGGTCACAGTCCTTCTGTCTGTCCCTCCAGTCCATGGCATACGTTCTTACTGCTGCAGCTTGCCTTAAACAGTGTTAGCGGTTCTACATGTCAAGTTCCACCAATTGATAAGTCATTTGTTTAGAATTTGTGCAATTTTTTCTAACTGAAAAAAAAAAAAAAGATATGACTAAAGGGTTGCTGGGTTTTTCCCCAGATTATAAAAGTTTATTTTCTGCAAAGGTCAGAGTCCTGGTCTCTGGCCAGCCCAGGCTCCGTTGGGGTTTGGAGGGAGGGTTTGCTGTCACAGTGGGTGAAGCAGAAACAGGAAGACAGAGGACAATCTACCTGGAGCCCGGAGCCCTGACTGCTGGGGTGGGGAGCAGGCACTCCCGGCCATGAGGCCGGAGTCAGCATTCATACAGGAGGGACTATCCTTGTAAACTCCCGACTTGAAAATGGCAGCAGCTACAACAAAACAAAATTAAACCTTCGCTCATTTTAAGGTTTATATTTCAAGCTGCTCAGAGAAGATATACAGACAACCAAGTTTCTTCCTGCTTGTACAAATCTCTTGGTGTTTATCGCATTAAAAACGACAAGAATACATATTTGGAAGTGGAAATATTGCTCATTATTCTGCAATTAAGTAATTGACTAGATTCTTCGGCACAGGAAATGAAGAAAAAATTTACTATCCCCAAGAAAGAAATGCAATCTCTAAACTAAATTTAAATATTTAACTGCAGCTGTGAAAGCCACGGGACACCTGCATTTTGCATCTGGTTCAGCAAGATTATGCTGCGGAACCTTGCAGGTAAGCTGTTCTCGGGTCAGGAAGATGGAGCAGTGTTCTGAGACCATGACACAAGCCCTAGGCAGCGGTGACTTCCTTTGCTGGTGTTGCCTCAACTTGGTTGAGGCACTTCTACTACAGCATGTATTCAGAACAGTTCCGATCTAGCCCGTGTCGTGGCCTAAAACTGAGCACCCACCACCACTGCGCTGTGTCCTTCTCGCGCTCGCTTTTTCCTTCTTGCTCCCAGCAGTCATGCTTGGATTCTAGGAGTCCAAAGTTAAGGAAGACCTAAGCGGTAGTTCACAACCTAGTGGGAAGAACTAAAACTACAGTTATTAAGAGAAGGCGACTTAGAACCTATCACGTTCAAGTATCAACTCAACCTCCTCGTGGCTGGCAAAGAGGGCAAGCCACCTGTTGGGGCTCAGCGAAGGGCGTGCCGAAGTGTTGATCTCAGAGAGCAGTCTTGGAAGGTGGATTTCTCTCTCACCTTCTCGGATCCTGCTGTCTCTCTCCCTCATTTTCCCTGGAGGAAAGTCATGGAAACTAGGAGTTCTCTTTCCTAAGCTGGGTCATCGCAATCAGAACTCCTTTGTACCAAAGACTTACACAAAATCTAAAAATGTTACTCCAACATTCTCCACTCTTGCATGTAAGAGCTGGTTGTAAAAAAATAAAACCTTTTTGGACCAAACTTGTTTGATTTTAGATAGAAAAGAAACCTGTATTTGAGAAAGGGTCCTGCTCCGTACAACGAGAAGGAAGGAATGCTTCACAGAGGGTTCGGGAAGAACCTGCACAGGCCTTGCTGGCTCCCCTCTCCAGTCTACTACGCTTTCTCATATTCTTTTGGTTCATTTGTGTTGTTACATGGTTACCCATGCTTTGTGGAACCTAAGAAAAGCATAGACAAGCATGGCTCACCCTGGGCCTCTGGTCTTCAGTCTGCAGGCCCCAGTGTCATGTAAACCACAGGCCCATGCTTTGCCTTTTGTTAACCCATCTTTGGTTATAAGAGTGTCAGCCATGACCATATAATGCATAGAAAAGAAATTACCCCCTTTCCTACCCTATGCACCCTACTCCTGAGCCTGCTCGCTGGTGCCAAATAGTCTTAACACCGAGGAAAGCATAACATGGCCAGAGAAAAAGAGCACAAAATTTCCAAAGAAGAGGATATTTAAGGACATTTTACCAAGTTCTGCCCACTCTCCAGGGCTGTTTGCTTTCTTTTATTGTGAAGAAGTACCTGAAAAAAAATCAACGTTTCAGAGCAAAGGTTTATTTTAGCTCACATTTTAGGACGTTTCAGAGAAGTGACTCTTTAATATACACTGCTATATCTTGGCAAGGGAGAGGGAGGCTGGGGTGTGAAATAGGGAAGAAGGTCACTGAGGGTTTCCAATCTTCCTTTCACAAGAAGCTCATCTGTATCTTTTATTTATCCACCAAATACCAAATAGGTTCATAAGATGAACTAGTCACTGCTGTATGAAATCATTAAGGGCTGGTAAAAAGACATCGGTCTGTCAGTCTTCTAAAGCCATCTGAGAGAATGGCATAGGATAGGATTATTTTGAACATAGTTTTCTTTATAAGTATACAAAGATACCACAGATATTTTTGAGAGTTTGATGCATTTGAAAAGCAAAATTATTGCACTAAGCTATACTCAAAGGACAAATTGTAGCTTCAGAAGAAATGAGAAGCACTTCCCCTAAGCAGGGAGAACTGGGAGAAGGTAAAGAAGACGCTCTAGCTAAGGAAAGTCTCCAAGCAGAGGCAGGTCCTGCTTCTCAGACTCTGTGGGGTGGGGGAGCAGGAGGCTCCAGATGCAGGAGGCTGGCATCCTTGCCTTGCGCCTTCCTTGGGAAAGTTACCTAATCACCAGCACCTCCGCCATCTCTCGCGTAAAATGAGGTGAGAAGGAGAAACCTCGTTTTACAACAGCGCTGAAGCCATGAATTCCGCTGGCAGCGCTCCACATCGTGCTGGTCTCCTAATAGGCATTTGGAAAATTCTACTTTCCCAACTCAGAGCAGGCAGTCACCCCTGGTTGAAGTCCCTGCACCCACTGGAAAGAGGCCCCTCATTCCACACCAAGCATGTACCAGACGGGGCCAGGAAAGCTCCGACTCCGACTCTGGAACTCGTCATAAGGTCTACACACAGCGTCACGACTTTCTCTCAAGTCTCAGGCTCCATCTTCTACTCATACACAAATGTAACCCAGACACAAGGCTGTGTCCTCAAATCTCAAGCTCCGTCTTCTACTCATGCGCAAATGTAACCCAGACACAAGGCTGTGTCCTCAAATCTCAAGCTCCATCTTCTACTCATACACAAATGTAACCCAGACACAAGGCTGTGTCCTCAAATCTCAAGCTCCATCTTCTACTCATGCGCAAATGCAACCCAGACACAGGTTGTGTCCTCAAATCTTGCAGGTCACTAGATTTCTTCAAAGCATTTTTACTCTGCTATGAATGATTTTGAAATTATAAAATCCGACACTATTGTATACATCACCTATAGCACTAAAGAAAATGAAAATACCACCATCCATCTTGCCCGCCTCATGATTAGATCTGACCCCAAACCTGGCAACCCATCCAATGCTTCAGGGCTCACCTCCCACCCACACCTCCTGTGTCTTCAAAAGAGACAATGTCACAGCCAAGCGAACTGCTCCATAGAAGGAACATGTTTCTCTAGACATCCTCTCTGCAGCCTCCTTTCATTATAACGGGCTTTATTCTAGCATTTTTTTAGGAGAGGTTACTTGTTCTTCCAAACCAGGCACCAAGCAGCTGAGAATGGTCACTCCCTTCCCCACCTTCCACATCCCTGACCACCCTCCAGGGCTGAGCGTCAACTTCCTTGCTAGAGTCAGATGTAAAGTGTCCTCTAAATATTCAGTGTTGATATAATTCGATCACGAGGGATTCAATCCCAGCAGTGTATCCATTGTAATGGATTGACCTGGGCGGTAGCCAGTAGGCCAATGTAGTGTGTGGTTCAAAGAAGTGGTCCCTGGGAGAGCAGCCATGGAGCCTGCATGGCTCCTTCTCCTCTGTTCTCTCTTGTCCCTGGCCTCCCTCTGCCTCCCACTGACATGCTCTGGGACTCAAGGACCCCAGCCCCAAGTGGACTGAGCCCAGAACCTTAAACATATAGATCTTCTTTCCTCTAAGCTACGTGGTCGACCTCTAGATTACAGATGCATGGATGCGGATGGATACAGTCAGCTTTTATGGGGAACAGTTTGATTTGGTTTGAACTTTCCAGGTTTCATCCAGTAGCTGGTTGGCTGCTTGCTGCTTTAGGGTCTATGGTGAGGATGTTCACTATGGTGGGAGCCTGTGGTGAGCCAGGGAGCAACAGAAAGATAAGGAATGGGACCCAGTTACGGTCTGGATCCGGAGTGTCCTCCAGGCTCACGTGTTGAAGGCATGGTCCGGATACAGCCACGCTCAGAGGGGAGGATGTGGAGAAGTGACTGGGATTGAGGCTTTGGCCCCATCGATGGATTACTCCATTGAGGGTAACAGCTGTATGGACCACTGGGACTTGGCACAAACTGTAGGAGTGGGACCTCCCTGGAGGGAGTTGGTCTTTGTGGGTTGCTCTTAGAAATTGTGTCTTTTATCTGGGCCCTGCCTCTCTGTCTCCCTCTGCTCTCCAGTTGCCAGAAGGTGGGCAGCTCTGCTCCGCCACACCCCATGTACCATCATACCCACTGTCTCACTGCAGGGCCATAATGATGGACCCTGCTCACCATAAACTGAAATCTCCAACACTGTGAGCCCAAATCAACCGTTCCTCTTTTTAGGTTGTTTATCTCAGGTAATTTGTCACAGTGTTGGGAAGCTAATATAGATCAAAGTATCCCCTTCGAAAGTGTGTGACTAGCAACCTAACATACCCCCAGGAGGTCCAACCTCTTCAATGTTGTCGCACAGCATGAAAATGCCAGAGGCTAGAACACTGGCCTTTGCTACATAGCCCTTTGGGGATACTTATTTAACCCACAAAGAGGGTTCTATTCTCCCATCTGTGTCCTTGGTTCGTTCAATTTTCCTGAGATTCTGATAGACACATCCAGCTTTCCCCTGAATATTTTCACCCAGAGGCCCCATGTGTACCCCAAGCTCAGAATATTTAGAATGACCACATTAGCTTTCTATCTCAGATCTGTTCCCCATTTTATGCCCCATCGTCAAACAAATATGTAGCCAAACCCCACACCGAAGCATTATCCTGGCCTCTTCCTTCCTTCTCATCCTAACCTCCAACATCCATCCCATCACCATGTTCTCTGGACAAAATGCTCCCTAAAAGTCTTCCAGAGCTGGAATCAGATCACACGGTCAGCAGCAGCAGGAGGGAGAGGCTGGACTGTGTCCACTGAGGATGAGCCAGTGAACTCTCAAACTGCATCTCAGAAGGCTGCTTAGTGATGGGGTCCAGAGCGCACGGAGTCTAACACAGGACCGCGGACATACCATGGGTAAGCAGACAAATATGCCAGGCAACCAGCCGGATCAACTCTAGATGGAACAGATGCTCCAACCCCACACAAATATGCGTGAGCTTCTGGAATGTGCTAGTGGACTGGAAAGGCGTTGGGCACTATCCTCTACTTTAAAGGAGTGTTTGTCTGAACAAGACTCTCTGTGCAAGTCTCATCAGAGGCAGTTTTATTTTCCAGCAAGTATCTTCAATTAATAGGCTTTTTGAAAAATCTCCAGTGATTCCTAAATTATATTATTTATCCAAAGGTACTCTGGAAATTGGCTGTGAAAACTAGCCATCATGCTTAGACAGGAGGCTTTCAACCCCCTGAAGGCACTTGAGTAACTGGGAGGACGCGATGCTGGGAGGCTGCTGACGGACTCGCCCACATTCTCACTGTGTGGTGCGTATCAATGTACAGTATCTCACCACAATATCTCACTGAGATATACAATATCTCACTGAGTGGTGTATATCAATATACAGTCCAGGTTTCTGTGTTCATCCCTTGCTTAAGCATAGTGCCTGCAGGGGTCATGGGCTTAAGAAATTTGTATTTTTAAACAATGAAAGATAATATTTTAGGTCACACAGTTTACTGAGTTTGCATTGTTAGATTTGTTGGAATGAGCATCCCTTAAAATTCTTCTCTTAGAATCCCTAAAAAGGAGCAGACAAGGCAAAAACAAAACCCTATAATGTTTATGCAGACAATAAAGGATTTGCTTATCATAAAATAATTAATATCTCTGCCTTACACCACAACCCCTCCTCTACATGCATACTGTGAAAATTCAATTGTCCTGGAATATATGCCTCTATATCAGGATTTTTGAATGGGTTTCATCACCTCAAAGACGAATCCTGTGCATTAGTGATGCCTCACATTTTAAAGGATTTGCAATGTCTAAGGAGATGTGCTATTTTTAAACAGCAAGCTCATTCATTTTTGAGATCATGTCTATTTCTGGATACTACCCTTAATCTGTTAGGATACTGCTCTTGACGAATTATAAGATTAAAAATAGTATACTTCCTATAACTAGAAAACATTAGTTAGATAGTTGTTCATTCTAAATTCTTATTAACTCAGCAGAAATACTTGGATCGGCACATCACCAAGGACTTGCAATAATGCACCATCCCTCAGGATGCTGTAATCAAAGACTGGGCAGCCAGAAAGAAACCACAAGGCAAGTTTTCACACACCTAACCAAGTACAAGGCCAAAGGAGTGAGAATCCCAAGCACTAACCCTTTTATTTGAAAGTAATTGCATTTAATTTCTGGTTTTGAAACAGATATTCTCTACTTCCATTTTGCACCAAGCCCCACAAATTGCACTGCTGGTTCTGGTCATAGGTAGCATACAGCCCTTTCTCTCTGACCCACAAAATTCCTCTTCTTCCAACATTTTTGAAACTGTGGCAAACTGGTTTCCTGAGTAGGATAACATCTAAGATTCTCCACCATTATTATTTTTTTATTTTTCCTTTTTCAGCAGAATTTATTATTACTTCCATTCTGGAGGATCACCATTCTAACTGGAGTTAGACTAACTCTGAGCATAGTTGTTTTTAAACTATTTGACGGTGCACTGCAATGATACGGCACAGTGGGGCTCAGTGTGATGAACGCCGATATGCACAGAGTTCTTGGCTTACTTTCCCCGCATCTGACCTGCTTCCCCGCCTGCCTCCTTACACGTTGGTGAAACTGGTGGTAATACTGGTGGTAATAGTGCCATTGTGTTATCTGAACTGTTTCCTCTCTTGGTTTCCTCTCTGCTCTCTCCTTCCCTCGCTCACCCTCCACTATTCACAGGTCTCTCTCCATCTTATTTAGAGTCCCTTATATTTCCTATGTTCTCTCTATTCCACATATGAAAAAAAAATACAGCCCTTCTGAGACCAGCTGAACTCACATGGCATAATCTTCTCTAATGCCATCCATTTTCTGGAAAATGACACAATTTTGTTCATCATGGCTGAGCATTGTATCTACATACCACATTTGCTCCGTCTATCCACTTGCTGCTAGATAGACACCTGAGTTTGCTCCATAATTTCACTATCGTGAGTGTTGCTGCTGGATTCAAACATGGATATGCGTGCACTCCTGTAGCGTTCTTGATACGCATGCTCCCGTCTTCCTCCTAACTGGCCCATCTCCCTTGCAGCCCCTTTCCCTTCTCCCTTTGCCTTTTAACGTGAGAAGCCCCGGGCTCTTCATTGTCACCCAACCCAACCCAACCCAACCTCAGTCTCTTCTCTACCTCTCCTCTCTTCTTCAGTGATTGCTTCTGGCACTGTGGCTTTGAAGTCCTGTGTTTAAAATCAAACTCTGGAATCCACTCCACCCCCTTAAGTGAACTGCCGATCTTACTCTGAAACAGACCCTCTCACGCTCTTCTTGATTCACAGGTGGCCCTCCTTCCTCACAACGCGTGAAGCTCAATTCCCCAGACTCATTTTTCGCTCACCCCTTCTCTCACCTGCTGCATCAATTTACCTGAAATCTCCTTTGCTGAACATTAAAAATAGACCCTGGATCCTCCACGTCGCATCGCTGCTCTTGCTAGTGACCAAATCCACCCTTCTTTCCCCCTTTCCACTCTGCAGTCCTCCTCCAGGTTCCTTGCGTCCATCTCCTCCCACAGTGCTGCTCTCAATAGAGCAGCCAGACTTACTGACAATGTTCACCACCTCATTTGCTGTTTCTTCTGCTTGACTTCCATATCTGTCCATCTTTGCTCAAGGTCTCCTTTTCTGTGAGCTTTTACTGAACACATCAACTTCCTCTCCCTGCAGAAGAAACAGCTCATTCCAGGGCGTAAGGGAGGATGCTTGAATTGTTGGAGGAAAGGGTGTTGCTGCCAGAGATAAGTTATTAAAGGCAGGCAACAACAGCAGAAGAGAAGGTCAAATACCCCAGTCATATTCTAGATAATATTTATTTACTGAACTGATTATGTTTCTTTTCTTTTCCCCCCCACTGGAGCATCCTGTTCCGCATATCCAAAAGAGATTCTGTCTCTTTGGTTAACGTAGGTAGCCTCAGCACCGTGGACAGCGCCCAGAACAGTGAGGCCTCTCTGAGTGCCTGCTGAACAATCCTAACCCGAGGAGCCCACATACTTTTTGGTTGGCAACCTTGGGTCATATCCAGCGGATATTTCTCTGCAGCATCAAGTCATACCTCAAGTCCAGACGAGTACAGTGGTGTGATATAAATTCACACAGGAGATGCTTTTTGGCAACCGAACCCCAGAGGAGACGCTCATTTCCTTGCTATCCCTCGTTGGTGTTTTTCTAGGATGCCCTTCCCGTAAAGCCTTTTGCGTGAACCTGCTTTACAAATACTCGACCTTTTCCTCTGCTGTGTAGCATCCTCTCGTTCTCCAATCTCATCTGATCCTGGCCACGAACATGCACACAGGCAAATGGCCCTGAGCTTTGCAGCCTCCGCACCCACCTTACGACACCCGTTTTCAGCTTCTTTCTGAATTTCTGTCCTTTTCATGTAGCTCCTGGGGCTTTCTCTTATTTTTATAAAAATTTGAGGTTACCTTTAAATGATACGTGTTACAATGTATTGACCATTTCTGATGGCTTACTTTGGAGGATTCTCTAGAATTTCTAGTCAGCTGTTATCTGGAAACAGAAGTCCCCTCCCTCGTCAGCCTAGCAGGGAATTGCTTCTGTCCAAAGCCTGGTCACAGGGGAGTCACCCAATGACCTTCAGAGGACACTCCTCTGGCCTCATTTAAACCCGTACTCGGGCAGATGTAGCAGGGTTGAAAGCACGCTCCCTCTGTTTCCTGCGCAGCCCCGGAGCCAGCCCCTCTCCTCACCTCAAGTCACCACTGCTTTGCTGGAGGCTCCGGGGCTAGCCGGCACCCTCTGTCTATGTCTAGATGTTAGATCACTCAGCTTGATCCCTACCTGCCCTGTCCCTCTCCTTCCTCTCCTCCACGATGAGTTCATTTGTCCCTAGGGTCGTTTAAGATCTACAGCTGATGGCCCATTCTCTCTGAAAGCCAGAGAAGTCTTTGAGTGCTGACCAGCTGCTCTCTTGATGGCTCGGCCCTGTAGCATGTCTTCTCTACTCTTCTCCTCCCTTCGTCCCAGTCCTGCCCCAGGACCCACCCTCTGCACTGGGCCACAGCGCAGGCAGTAGCGCCCAGGACTGGTGTTCTTTCAAGGCTCCGCTGGCGATGCTTATTTTTGATGCTGATGAGCTCTTCACCATTCACACATATTCTGGTTACTATTTTGATTTAAACCTTTCAGCGTCATAAAAATCAAGAAACCCTATTTCTCAAAATCAACAGTCTGTATTTCGAAAACATGCACATATGTACTGAAACATGGCCTCGGAACCGTTCCTACCAGGCTTTGCCGCGGCCTGAGGATAGTCTGTGCTGGGTGAGGTACAGGAACACAGTCTTCTGCTTACTTCTGGGGCTTGAGTGCGTGCCAATGTGCTCTTGCTGCAAACAGCTTCAAGTGGGTCTCAAGGAAAACATTAACGCCATGTCAACATCTGACGTGACAGCTGGAGACATAGGTCATAGCCCTGGCATCCCAGAGTTGCAGTTCACTGCAGCACAGGTGTCTGAGGACGGCTTTAAAACAGGGACCTCCTTCACTCCAGGGCCCGATGCTATAAGTATACCCTGGCCGCCACCACCAGTGCTGTTAACTTCAGACTGACGGGCTGTTTCAGTAAAATTCAGAATAGGAGAGCCAGGCATGGTGGTGCATGCCTAGAATCCCAGTTCTTGGGAGGCTGAAACAGGAGGATGGCAAGTTTGAAGCCAGCTCAGCAACTTAGCCAGGCTCTCAGCAACTTAGCCCAATCTCCTATTTCCAAATTAAAAAATAAAATCGGCTCAAATGTAGAGTGCCTATGGGTTTAATCCCCAGCAACACACACACACACACACACACACACACACACACACACACACACAAGAAATGATTATTCCGTAATATCACGTTTTGAGTTCGTGTTGACTTGCTTATTTATATCATGTCATAAGGATATTTTTTTGCAGCCAACAGTATATTCATATAGTGGTTTGTTCATAAAGATATCCATTATTTTCATGACAGATGTTCTTGTAATCCAGTTTCTTTAGGTGGCTGAGTGACTGTCATGCATAGTTTAATTCTGCTAGTACCTGTTCCTGGTGACTGTAAAGAATACCTTTTTTAATTTTTATTTTTTTCTGTTTTTCAGGGGAGAGTGCAGATGCAGTCCCCCACTACCACAAATTATGCAGTCGAGTTTCCCGCATTTGGGGAAATTGCAGGGGCCAGCACATCTGGAATGCAGTGGAGAGGCTTACCCTGGGAAACCACCTTCGTGATCATGGCATCTCCCCTGCCAGGTAAGTATCAAAGGATGTCTTTCCTTATTCTCCTTCAGCACTGATGCAGACGCATCACGGGTACAGACAGAATATTTAGGTTTCATGACAAGAAGGTGAAATGTCTATGGTGCTAATAGGAGTCACAGATAAATGGTTTGGATCACGGAAATGCTCATGTTTTAGATTAGACGTTGATAAATAAAATCTATCAAATTCATCAAAAAGAAGAAGAGTCCTGTTTTGTTAAAGCCAGGGCGCTCCCCAGCTGGGAGCTGAGGAACTATTAAACATATCTTACGCTGCTCATCTTCAAATGAGTTCAAAGGCGCTGTGACACGGAGCTTGGCCAGCCCAGCCGACTCCACTTGAGGCCACTGAAAGCACACTTTTAGGTAGCATCCACATGGTGATTTAAGGTAGCAAAGGTCTCTATTCACCAGGCACTGGTTAGCACATCAACTATCAAGTTAATTGTGCTTCTTCCCGATTTTGTGAGTAATGTTGGCTATTAAAATACAGGCTTTCCGTATGAGCTGCCTCAAGTTGGATAGCAGCTGGACTATTTTTAGTGTGAGAACAATGATTCAAAGTGTCCTTTATGTTTCCCATCCTCAGCAGGCTGTGCAGGAACAGCGCTGTGAGGATTCAGCGCTGTGTGGATGATTATGCCGCCGTTTATAGGTACATTTCCTCCTTCCCGTGAGTTTGGAACTGTGTGCACCAGATTCAGTTGTAACATAACCAAAGATGTCAATTAATTAGCTGCTGTGTTAATCATAGCTAAGGCTTATAATTTATAACTGGCAATATAATTAACAGCTGGTAATTGAATCGGTCACGATTCACTTGTGTTCCCTTCCTGTTTAAAACAGCCATTACACACAATGTATACACTGGAACGTCACAAAGGCTCCCGTCCTTTCAGTGTTTACCTCTTGGTACATTCTGACTTAAAATCCTGCACGATGGTTAAGGAGGCCGTCTGAGCAGAAGTGCAGACAACGTGAGACCCATCGATGCCCTTTCAGCCTCCATCACCCTTGCCAGGTTCTCCTTCGTGAATACCTGCCTGAAGGTGATGCGATTCCAGCCTCTCCGTGCCACTTCTCAGCACTGCTTCCCCTCCAGGACTGGCCCCATAGAGAGGGAGGGACGGAGGGAGGGCAGAGGAAGGGAGTTCGCTGGTGTAGCTGAGGTCCAGAGGTGGTGCCCAAAGCCAAGCTCACTGCAGCACAGGGCCAGGGTTCTCTGGTGGGATGCTAGCTCCTGGTCAGATCTGTCTTCAGCACCACGTTCCTGTCCTTCAACCATCCGTGCGTATCACTGGACCTGACGGGAAGAGCTCATCTGCCTCTGGCCAGCTCCTTAGCGCAGTCTGTGAACTACCATTAGGGAGCCGACACCACTCCACCAGCTGGTGGTTGGGCCAGAGCCAGACGCCACTTGCTTGGGCCAGCTGCAGAGTGTCCTGCCATGATGGAGGGGGCCAGGTCGAGAACAGGGAGCAGCGTATGTACAAACACACACGTGCACATGCAGATAGTTGTATGCATGTAGTCATACCATTGCCCTGCATGGTATATTGATCCCAGGACCCGTCACAGAGACCATTATCTGCAAATGCTCAAATATTTTGCATAAAATAACACAGTATTTGTGTAGAACTTACACGCATTCTCCTATATTCCTTCAATTGTCTCTGGATACCTAATAATGTCTACTATAATGTAAATGCTATGTGAATTGTCGTTGTGTTGTTTAGGGAAAATGACAAGAGTGAAAGTCTGTATATGTTCATTACTGAAAAACTGAATATTTTTTCAAATATATTTAATCTGTAGTCAGTGGAATCTGTGGTTATGAAAGGGTGATTATGTGGAAATATATTAGATTATTCTACTATATTATGTAAATATATTGCAATATAATGAAATATACATCATATACCATATACAAACATATATGTGTGTACATACATAAACATATCCAATTCCAAAATCATAGGAGTGAAAAATGTATCTGTAAGCCATGTAAAATCTACACAGTCGTTGAATACTAGCTGAGTGGTTCCTCCACAGCCTTCAAGGGAACAGTAAATATAAAGAACCGTGAATTACTGTTCTCACACTAAAAATAGTTAAACTGTGATTCTGTATCTATATCCACCTAAATACCTATTTTCCTGCTTACATGTGTATATGCATGCATAAGTGTGTGTATACACACATATCTGTGATTGAAGTGTGTGTATACACACATATCTGTGATTGCTGTGGTGAATGTACATGTGTGTGCATATACACATCACAATAATAACAAATAGATACACTAATGCATATTTTTAAATATTTTGTCATTTGCAAGAAAGAGTAGGAGTTAGTCGGCATGTACGCATTTGTTACATAAGTTCGTGGGTCCGTGGACTCGGCCACCCACTGCTATTCGTTCATACCCTCCTCACTTATTAACCACATCTACAAACAGCCACGTCATGAGCTCAGTCCACAAGGTACTTTACACTTTCTGCGGATGCTCTCCCCAGCCCCGCCTCGGTCCTGTTGGGCCTCTTGTTCGCTGTGTCCTGTACCCTCGCCTGGCTGTGACCCCATTACCTCCCCTCTGGACGTGGGCCGGCGGAGTCCCCTGCGGAGGCCACCTTGCAGCACAGTCTCCGGTTTTGCCGGTCAAGCCTGCCTGGCCCCAGTCTGCATCGGAAACAGGTGACAAGTGTATCCTCTCCCGCCATCTGTGCACCCAGCGTCTCCCTGGGGCCCTTTCCTCAGTAATCCCCAGGTCCTGAAAAGTGCGTCCTGCCCAGGTGACCTGTGCCCCACCTGTAAATAACCGAGCAAAAGCACATCATTGCCAGACCTGAAAACCTTTCTCCTCAAGCAATTAAACATTCCGCCTGCCTGTCCTGTTAACTAGTACATCTGGTTGGCTTGTGCTAGTTTTGAGGTGGAGTTTTCTGCGGTGCTAACACAGCTTGTCTGAGTGCCTCTGGGTCTCTCTCTTCCTTTCCATGCTTGACCCTTGTATGTTTTTTCCATCTAACAAGCCTTTCCTGTCAGTCCTGTCTCACCCCCAAATGACATCTCCACTTTCAAAGCTTCCTGGACCACTCTGTTGTGGACTTGACTAGCATCTTGCCTGAAATAAGAGGGCTAACCTCGATGGCCAGCAAGACTCCTCCACCACAAGGTCTTGTGACTCCCCAAAACATCACAAGCCCTATACAACGTTTTGCCAACTAGCAAGTGCCAAGTTCTTTATGAGCTTCAAGAATTGCGCCATGCATTAGTTCTGGGTCATAAGAGTCTGGTGGCGAGCACGTTGAGATAGAGCCCCAGACTGTGGAATGTGACACTGCAAGGCTGTAAGGAGCACCGGACGTGGAGAGTCCACTCTGGCGTATCCACCAGGCGACCGTAAGTCCTCAAGGACAAATCAATTACTACAGCAAACTGAAACGGAGACTCTGGGCATCAGCAAATGCACAGTCTTCAACTGTGGGCAGGAGAATTTTGTGTCCTCAGACTCCCTTGCAATGTACAGAGGTCAATACTACTATCATCGGTATTCTTTCTACACAAGGGGGAAGTGACAGAGTGAGCATTCAACCCAACACACATTCTGTTGGCTCACTGATGGTGTGTGTGCGC